>NC_060276.1:69904960-70082867 GCF_021613505.1 Equus quagga
CACACACACACACACACACACACACACACACACACACACACACACACTCCTTACCCCCTTTCATGAATAATCACTTACAGAGCTGGGTTTGAAGATATAGACATACATGGCCCTGAAGGAGCTCAGTCTAGTGGGGAAACAGATGCAGTCACAGGATAGGAGAAGTGCCACATTAATGGTAGGGACAAAATGCTGAAGAGGTCAGAGATGCTTCAAAAAGGAGGTTACATTCCAGCTGAGTCCAAAGGATCGGAATTACCAAGTGGCCAGACCTAAGTGTCACTTTTCAGAAGTGAGAATTGGGCTACTGTTGAAGGGTGTAGCTTTCATGTTTATTGCCAAGTTTGGTGGATTCGCTGTAGATGAGAAGAGGAAGCTAGGAGGACAGCCTGACCTTAGGAATAACATCAGCTCCAGGAAGGTTTCGTATAGGAATCAGGATGTACAGGAACTGGGGGTTGGGATGGAGGTGGTGCTAGCTAGAAATGAGGAATGGGAAGGAGTTTGGGAGATGAGAGGTGGGGGGCATGTGGAGAGGGAGAGAGAGAAATATAAGAA
The DNA here is from genome assembly GCF_021613505.1 of Equus quagga. NCBI lineage: Eukaryota > Metazoa > Chordata > Mammalia > Perissodactyla > Equidae > Equus > Equus quagga. The sequence goes on from NC_060276.1 coordinate 69,905,519, forward strand.
AAGAAGGGGAGGCAGAGAGTAGAAAGAGCTGAGGAGGAGGCAGAAGGCAGGTTTTGCTTTCTCAGCTGACCTATCTACACCCTATTTTTAAAGATCTCTGGGAAAGGAAATTTTGAAAACTCCCTTGGTAAGATGTTCCAATATCTATCACCCCTCACTGTCAGAAAGTTCTTCCGTATATTTAACTGAAATCCCTCCTGTGGCAGTTTAAGCTCTTATTCTATTCTTTGTGTAGATAGAGAAGAATAGTTACCATTATACACATAATAACCCTCATGTGCTCAAAGACATTAAATCACCTATCAGCTTCCATTTTTATAGGCTAAATAATCCGGCTTCCCAGAGTCTTTCCTCAGAGGCTCTATTCTCAAATGTATTGTTAATCAAGCCCACCAAGTCTTCCCCTTTCCCTCCTCTCTATTCTTTCAGAACAGTCTTGGCCCTCCTAGTCCATATTACAGTCCTTCCAACATTCCCACCAGAATGTAGTTAACTGAGTCATAACTGTGATCTTGAATCAAAACCTCCAGCTCCTCCTGTTTACTTTCTCTGCTCTGTGCAGACCAATTCAAGCACTGCAGGTGGCCACAGGTGGGTGTCTTCTTCTTCTCTTCATCAATTTCTTATAATTTTGTTGAAGTCCCAGGAATGGAAGCCCTTTATCAGACTCCATCACAGTGTCTTTACCTGTGGCACTTTCTTACTTTTAAATGTAACCCTCAAGTCTCTCTTAAATACCTTCTTACTGACTCCAACTTCCTGCTCCTCAGACTCTTAGGCAGGAGAATCCTGTCCTGATTTATCAGGTCCTCCTTTAAGAATAATGTCGTATGTTGAAGAAACCCAGTCTCTATGGCAACACCACTCAAGAGGCCAGTTGACCATGTCTGACCACATCTGCATTTGGAATGAAACAGTGGGGTCATTGTGGAGCCTATTCCCCAGGGAGGAAAGAAAGGACGGTCCAGAGAGTCTTTTCTCAGTGAGAGTCCTTGTAGCCTTAAAGAACTAGAGGCAGGAGTTTTAGCATTTTCTCTGCACTTAGCAGCAAAAGATTAGATCTCTCTAGTTTCTAGATCTAGCCAATTTCAAGATGCTGAACAAGAAAACCATCTCCCTTCAGATTTGGGCAGCTTCCAAGTCAGGCTTATTCAGCGCCCAAGTTTCAATTCCAGCTAGTGTAGTGGAAAGAACACAGAATCTGTAGCCAGGAGATAAGGCTGTAAGCCCTTGCTCTGCCATAGACGCACTTTGGGCAAATCCATTCCTCTCCCTGAGCCTTAGTTTCTCCATTGATGAAATGAGGAGCTTGGCCTTGATGATTTCTCTAAGTTTCCTCCTAAGACTGAGGTTCTATAAGGAAGACTGTCTTACCCCTGGCAGTCAGGAAACTTCCCTAGCCTGGTTGTAAGGTTTGCTTCTTCCTCATTGTTTTCTGGGTGGTGTAGACACAGAGGATGGTGCATATTAGGTGGTCCTATGTCCCAGAATTTCTAAGCCTAACAGTGATTTTCAAGCTAGAGGGTATTCTGGGGGTAGTACAAACTTCAGTGTCAAGACTATGAGTCTCCTGTGATTGCTAATATAATTTTGGAAGAATTACACCCAGAAACTCCTCCAGTCAAAGAGAATAATGGTTGCAGTGTAAACAGAGAATGTTCACTTATGAAAACGTTAAAAGGCATTTGGGAAAAAGCTCCTCCCATGATCTAGTTCTGCAGCTGGTCCTCTTTGCTCCTCTGCAACCAGGTTTAGGCAAGTGTGCTTCTCATATCTGCATACTTACCAAAAGTTGGAGAGGAGCATGTACAAAATAACCCATGGACCAAGAGGGTGACTGGAGGATTGAATTCCTTCTCTGGATTTCCTTGCTTTAACAGAGCACTTCAGGATACAAAAGCCCAGAGACTTTTGTACTTAGAAAGTTACCCTGTTAGTCTTAGATGAAAGAATATATAAATTCTTTTCAAAGCTAAATTTCATGAAAGGAGCATTTCCCTAACCTTTTAGCTAAGCCCAAATTGTTGAAATAACAACTAAAAGTGAGTGAGCAAAAGTGAGTGAGAGAGTGTGAGAGAAAGTGTGCATGAGTGAGTTAGTTGTGAGAGGGGGAAAATTCCATTAAAGGATGGAAATTAAACGAACAACTCAATTTACCTCTTCAGGCATGTGCCTATTCACTGTGTCCAAGGAAATCTGTATTAAATGGCTTCTAAATCACTTCCAGACAAAGTAAATGTTTAAGGCCTATGTGTATTCTCCTCCCAATAATGGCCCATATACAAGGTAGCAGTGCTGGGCAGTGTTCCCGGTCCCTGCCAAAGGCATTGGAATCTCCGAGGTGTAATTCCAGAGCTTCTAGCCTTCTATTGCCACTAGCAAGTGTGTTCTCTCAGTGCTCATCCATTGGATAACACTGCGACTGGGTACTGCTCCCCACCACACACGTGCTATACTCTGGTAAATCACTAGCCTACTTGCTGTCCCCCTAAACATACCATGTTCTTTCAAGCCTCTGAGAGATCTGAGTATGCTGTTCCCCTTGCTAGAATGTCCTTCCCCCTCTTTTTTTTTCCCACATCCTTCAAAATCTAGGTCAAATGCTGTTTTCTCTGCGATGTGGTCCCTTAGTCTCCCAGAGAGAACTACTTGCTCCTTCTCTGTGCTCCCAAAGCACCCTGTTCATGCTTCTATGACAGCATTTTTTATAGTGTACTGTAATTATTTGTGTGTACTTCCACTATTCCAATTACACTGGGAGATTTTTGAGGGAAGGAACCATTTTTCTTCATCTCTGTGTCTCTATTCCTGACAAATATAAGATGCTTATTCACTGTCTAGTGAATGAGCAAGTGGAAAAAAGTGAGTAGCTGTAATTAGAAGGTGCTCTCAAGCCTACCTATTAAGAAGGGAAGTCATCCCTGGGTTTGTGTTAGGAGCAGAGGGTGTCTGTGTCCAAACCAGGTGAGGTTCCTAGGGTTGTTATAGTTCTGTCTTAAAGGGACATGGCAAGAGTTAAAAAGTACATGCTTAAAAATCAAATTTACTTTCTTAAAAGACGAAATATCTTGGTGAATGCCCAGGCCCCGTGGAAAAGATTTCCTCACTGACTCCAGCTCTCTGGCTGTTTCCCAACTTTGCTCAGCTGAGGCCCTCAGGAGGCCAAGCCATTCCTCAGCTTCTTTACAACAGGGACACAGGTTTTCCATGTGAGCCATGGTACCTCGAGCCACCAGACTACCCTAGTGCTCAGAGAAGTGGCAGGTGGTGGCTGAAGCCAGTCTTTTTGGCCTAGTCTGGGGTTGATAATCCACTCTATGAAGGTCCAGAAATCTTAACAGACAGAATCATTTCACTTAAAGCATTTTAAAGAAAAACAATTAATTCCACTCTATTTTCCATCCATGTCAGAACACAGAAATGAATGGATACTTAAAACCAGTTTTATAGTTGGTTCTTTTAGTCCTAAGAAGTGGATCATTTTGCCTGGTCTTGTCTTTTAGGACCTGTTCCATCTTTGGGTTTTCCTCTTCAAGTAAGCAAGTACTTGTACAAGCTCTTGAGCCAGTCCCATTGCAAGTACACTGGAGACTTACTGACCCAACAAGGCACAATGGACCCATTCAACTAGAAGCTTCTTTATATTGAAACCTCAAAGCAAGAAATACCTTCCCTGACTATTTGGGAAATAGGGTAGGGATGGATTTTAGGCCAAGAAATAGGGTACTGTCATCTCTCAGGAGGTAGCATATCTAGTCCCTACAAGCTGTCTCAGGACTTCATTCATACCTGATTACTGATATGATAAAGGAAGGGAAAAAAAGATAAAGGAGAAGGGCAGGGGAAAGAGTAAGGAAGAATGAAGGAAAGAGATGTAAACTAAACAGTACACAAGAGGGAGAAAGAAAGAAAAACCAAAACAACTTTCACATGTTGCTAGAGAAGCAATTCTATCTTTCATGGATCATCACTGAAAAACGATTTCTATTTCTTTTTCCTTGGAAGCTACAATACTCAAGATCACATGTGATTGAGAAAAATAGTGGACAACCAGCATTGAAAGGATATAATATAAAAATCCTACTCCCTTAATTTTTTTCTTCTAATTTTAGAAAAGACATGACATGACAGTAATTTTACAAAATCAAGAGCTTAACTTACCCTTTTTCTTGTTTTTAACTGGACCTGTTAAAAAAGAAAATAGAAAATTAAGTCACTTGAAATTAACAGAAAGTGTTCATTCTCTAAGACAGTCACAGGAGGGACCCCCCAAGACACTGCAAATTTGAGGGAGCCCCACACCAAGGGTCATGTTATTGGCAAGGTATTTCCTAACTATTAAACCTCCCTAGTCTGTTTCTGACTGTTTTCTGGCTGTTGTAACAAGAAAGTTACAAGATTCTTCTCTAGGGAGAAACATCTTTCAGGCTCAGTCTTTCGCGTGAAGGAATGGGTACTTCCCCACAGAGATGAAATGCCCAGAAACGCAGAACTCAACAACCTTAGGACGGCATTCCATTAATTCTGCGAGTCCCGAGATTGAAGAGTCATGCATTCTGGTGAGGAACCAACATGAAGTCTCATGTGTTGCAGCTGGAAGGAAAAAAGGGTCATTTTCATGGAAGGAGCAGAGCAGCAGCAGTTTACCTTTTAGTCTCTTCCTTATTGTGATTTAGATTGTTAGTTATTAAAACAGTGCAACCATAATACATTCATGTGGGGCCACATACACTCCCACTGTAATTTACCATAAGTTAACAAACACTTTAAAAGAAGTGTCAACAGTTTCATCGACAATGAAATCACAAGCCTTTTTGGGGGAATTATTTCTAAAGAAAACAATTCTAATCAGTTGAGGGCTCTCAGAAAGCACAAGGCTTTTCTCATATAGTTAGGTGACAACCACTCCCCAGACATACACAGTTTATGTATCTCCCAGACATGTTTTTTCCTCCTGGGGACTCAATTCTCTTCATTCTGTAGGTAGATTTGATTTTCTTTAGATATAGAGATTTAAAATCTGTTCCAAACTCCCATGAAGACTCTATTGGACAACATTAAACCACTATCGTTGTCCTCAGGAACTTACAAAAAGAACACCAAGCATTTGTATATTGTTTTATAGTTTATAAGCCCTGTTTCCATCTATCATCTCATTTTATCCTTGCAACAAGCCTGAAATGATCTTTACCTCTAAGAGCAGGCTCTATCAGATGTTCTACCCGAGCAGGGTCAGTCAGAAGTCAATAAAGTCTCTAACGTGGAAGGCTGCCAGTGTGACCATCAGAGCTTGCACAGGTACCTGGAAAACCAATGCCTGTGTAGACTTCCCTGACAAAGTAATTTCATGTCTAACAGTAGGTATTATTATGTGCAGGGGTTATTTTAGTTTGGGTTTAGCAACCTGCTGCACTTAAGGTCATGAATCTCCATTCTATTATCCTTGTTTTTTCTCCTTTTCTCTCCTCCCACTCCTTTGTCTTCTTTCTTTGCTGCTTATCCTTTATTTTTTTTTTTAAACAGCATTGAGAGTTCTTGAGAATGTGCATGGAGGTTCTGGAAAGGAAGCACAGCTACATAGATACTACTGACTAAGAGGCAGCAACTCAACCTGAGAAGGGCTACCTCCTTGAACAAGAAGGTTATTTGGGGAAGGATTTACATAGAAAGGCCCGGTCCCATCAGCCACCTCAGCCTAGAAGAGCAGTGGGATGACAGCCATTGCAGCCACATTGCCCTCATAGACAAGTTGTGCTGGAAGGAGCAGAGACTGGCCCTGGCCAAGTTTCTGACAATTTCAGCTGGTTAAAGGGTTAGCATTGTTACATCAGACTTCAAAGCAGGCTTTGAGGAAATCAGACCATGACCAAGCAACCAGTCCTTACTGAGCACGCCTATGGAAGGTAGCACAGTAAATAATGAAACACAACTCCATCCTCAAAGAACTTACAGCTGGATAGGAAAATACTAGAGGGGAGACTTAAGGAATTATACTGGCTAGGTGAGAAAAAAAACTTCCCAGAGGAAGTTTGACCCAAATCCACATGTGAAAAGAGGGAAAGGGAGGTTTAAACATTTTTTTAAACTTTTATTTATTTATTTATTTTGCTGAGGAAGATTAGTCCTGAGCTAACATCTGTTGCCAATCTCCCTCTTTTTTTGCTTGAGGAAGATCAGCCCTGAGCTAACATCCATGCTAATCTTCCTCCACTTTATATGTGGGTTGCTACCACAGCATGGCTGACGAGTGGCGTAGGCCCGTGCCCAGTATCTGAACCCACGGACCTGGGGCGCTGAAGTGGAGCGCAATGAACTTAACCACTATGCCATGGGGCTGGCCCCAAACTTCTATTACTTTTATACCATAAATATCTATTCATTATATGTACATAAATGCATGCATAGTTCATAAAAAAGGAGAGCAAAAAGAAAAAATAGCTTATTAAACTACCCACAATTAACCACTATTAATATTTTTATGCATATCTAGAAATTTTCTATGCATATAAATATGTATTTTTTAAAAGTAGGATCAAATAAAAATGTTGTTTGATAACTTTTTTCTGTCAGTAGCTACATTTCTATATAATCATTTTTAATATGGATATATCAGCATTGTATAGGTAACTATTTTTTCTAGTTCTTTTATGATTTCAATTTTTAATATTTAAATCTTTAATCTAGTACAGATTTTGGTATACAGAGTGAGGTAGGGAGCTAACTAAAATTTTTATTTTTATTTTCCAAAATGACCATGATATGAAGAGTGCTGAGAGCAACAGGGGCTCAAAGCCAGGCTTTTCCTCCACTCCTTCTTGTGTCGCAGAAACGCTGAAGGAGAGCATCTACTCAGTGGACATTTGGCAGATCCCTTGGAAAAAAATGAGGCTAAACAAGTATAGACAAGATTGCCATTACATTGCATCACATTTCCCACAAGTGTTAGTGAGTACATCATCACAGCAGTATAGGAGTTCCTTCTTGTTCTAATATAGCTCACCATGGCCAATAAATAATTCTTATGAGTTTCAACGTGGACCTCTAAGCCCTGGCTCTATATCTACCATACCCATTTCTTTTGCTTGAGGCCACTGTAGTTTTCCAGCTTCTAGAGAGATAATGCCAGGGAGCTAGAACTATCCCATACTAGATATGAGCATCTTGACCCAAAGCAAAAGCAGTAACCTCTGCTGAGTTCTATAACCTTTTAGACATATTGACTTATTTTCTCTATATGCCTCAGAACCTTTTTCACACCTACTTAGAGCACTACGAGTGTCACATGTCTGTTTCTATGATAACAGGCTGCATTTCTATATCATTCTAATCCCTTCTATTTGTAACCATCATGCTTTCTGCAGGCAAACCCACAAATGCATCAGAGTGGGATAGACAGCTGTGTAGTCCCTGGGACTGCTCTCATAGGAGTAAAATTGAGATCTGACAGATTTCAATAAATGTGGGCAGGCAATTTGCTATCTGGCATTAAGAAACAGGGGTACTGTAACAGCATCAGGGCCATGGAAGCCAGCAGCAGTCCTAGCCAGATTCTGGTCCTGACTCAACCACAAACTGACCATAGGGAAAGAGACCCTTTTCTTATGATTCTTCTTATTCTAAATTGGGTAATACTATATATTTTGTCTGTTTTCAAGGATTAGGATTCTGATGAAGATAAATGCCATAATAACTAAAGCTAACATTTATTAAACATATATGAGCCATGCACTGTGTTAGTTGCTTTACCTATCTCAATTAGGTCTTATAACAATCCAGCAGAGTAGGTATATTATGCTTGTTTTATAGGTGAAGAGATGGATTAAAGAAATTGTACAAGGTCACACAGCTCACAGGTATTTTAAGGTTAGCCAAAAACTCAGAAAGATTAATTTATTCTAGATGTGTTTTGAAAATTTAAAAATAAATGTATATACTTCCAGTTTCTGGTTTGACATATCAAGAGCTTGGAACTGGTCATTCTCATACTCACAAGAAAAAACTTGAACAAACTTAAAATCAACACTTTTTAGATCCATCAGAGAATTGAGGTTACAAGGCAAACTGCTCGTCTGAAAGATGGAGAGACAGACAGGTAGATACAGAGAACCATAGCTTACCAGGAGCAGAAGCTTGCAGCTGAAGTATCAGTAAGAACACTTTACAACTGTAATTGACAGACTGCAAGAGGCTCAGTGTGAATTAGCTTAAGACCTAAAAACTCCAAGGGGTCCCAGTCTTGGGTGGTTCCCCACTTTCATGAGTTTTACCTTCACGAGCCCTATCAGATTCTCACTGTGAAGACTGGAGAAGAATTCTCTTGTGTTTCTGGCAAGGGGAGAGGAGAATAAATAAAATCAGAAATGAAAGAGGAGAAGTTACAACTGATACTTCAGAAATACAAAGGATTGAGATCTCATCAAGATGGCGGTGTGAGCAGATGTTGAACTCATCCCCTCCCACGAACACAATCAGGTTACAACAATTTTTGGAAAAATTACCCTGGATTGAAAACTGAAAACTGGATAAGAAGAACCCCCACGATGAGGGACAGTCCTGATGAAGGCAGAAGAGGCAGTAATTACCGATGGAGAGGAAAAAAGCCACCTTTGGGAGCAGTGGAGCTTCTCAGCTGGCCAGGCGGGAGCCACCCTAAGGTATGCAGCCCTCCCTGGAGGAGTGAGGTCCGGAGTGGGGGCGATACGGCTATAAGCATCCTTCGGACTCAGCCCAACTGAGACGGGGGTCTTACTGTCTGGCTTTGCTGGCTATTGACTGCAGCAGGGACACCCCCAGAAAAGCTATCGGCCGAAAGCCGAAAAGACCCGGGTCTTAAAGGGCCCATGCACAAACTCACTCATTGCAGCAACTAAAATCACCAGAGAGAAGGCTGACAGTCCTTTGGTGAAACAAGACTCACCTGGTTGGCTCTGGGGGCATCTTGGTGAGAGGAGGGACCTCTCTGGAGACTGAGACATTGGTGGGGGCCATTGTTCTGAGCTGGTCCAGGCATGCTGATACGGACACCAGTGGGGGCCACTGGGGTTCATCCCTTGGGCTGTTGGCCCAGGGGTCTGCCATGCCCACTAGAGCACAGATTTAATCCAGTTCAGCCAGGACAGGTGACCCACCCTGGGGACTGGCCCCACCTAATGGCAAGCCTTCAGGCTACTTTTCAGCCTGCATTGACTGGGTGCCTTGGTTCTCTGCAGGCAGGAAAGGGTTTCTGCCTCTGTGGGGCAGGGCCTGTGTGAGGACCAGGTGAACTGTGGGGGGCACTGGTGGAGAGGTGGGGGCCTCTGGGGTGTGGCATTGGGGTGCTCTCCAGGGGGTTGAGAAGAGTGCACAGACCAGGACTGTGTTGACAGTGTATGTGGTCCTGTGGGGGGTGAGGCTTATCAGCAGCAGAAAACTTGTGCTTCACAAATAGACATAAAAAGGATCAGCCCCACCTTCCAAAGCCTGAAACAATTGAGCGCTCCCATGCCAAGGGCTAGCCCCACTCAGCTGCACTCCTAAGAGAACTGACAACAGGCTTGTTGGCCTGAGGCCTATCACAGCTGTACGCCCCTGAGCCTAGCAACCAGTTACACTGGGTACCAACCCAATTAAGAGGAAAACTGCAATAAGAGAGTGCTGATAGACTTTGTAGCCAACAGTGCTGAAGCTCCCCAAACCAGATTTATAAACAGCTGACCAGGAGAGGAAAGATCAGACTCCCTGGGTACCTGCAGAGGGAACAACCCTGCCACAGCAGAAGGACAGAAGTAGCCCACAAAGGGGTCACTCCTGGTTCTTATGGACTGGTGACGAGAGGGAAGCACACTGCTCGGCCTCATAAGGCATCTCATACATAAGACCACTTCTCCAAGATCAGGAGACTTAGTCGACTCACCTACTACCAAGAAAATAGCACAGAGAAAGAGGCATAATGAGGAGGCAAAGGAATACTTTCCAAGCAAGGGAACAGTACAAAACCCCAGAAAAAGGACTAAGTGAAACAGAAACTAGCGACCTACTCGACAAAAGAGTTCAAACGAAATATCATGAGGATGCTCACAGATATGCGGAGAAGAATGGATGAACACAGCGAGCACATCAGCAAAGAACTGGAAGATAAAAAAGAAACAATCAGTAATGAAGAATACAATACTCGAAATGAGAAATTCACTAGAGGGTCTCAATAGCAGAGTAGAGGAAGCAGAAGAACGGATCAGCGAGCTAGATGAAAGACTAGAGGAAATCACCCAAGCAGAACAGAAAAGAGAAAAAAGAATTAGACAGAATGAGAACAATGTAAGGGAACTCTGGGACAATATCAAGCATGCTAACATTCGGATTATAGGGGTCCCAGAAGGAGAAGAGAGAGACAAAGGGGCAGAAAATTTATTTGTAGAAATAATAGAGGAAAATTTTCCTAACCTGAGGAAGGAAACAGACATCCAAGTTCAGGAAGCAAAGAGAGCTCCAAACAAGATAAGCCCAAAGAGGCCCACACCAAGACATATTATAATCAAAATGTCCAAAATTAAAGACAAAGAGAGAATCCTAAAAGAGCAGCAAGAGAAAGGCCACAAGTGACATATAAAGGGAAGCCCATCGGGCTATCAGTGGACTTTTCAGTCAAGATCCTACAGGTGAGAAGAGAATGGCATGATGTATTTAAAGTGCTAAAAGGAAAAAACTTACAGCCAAGAATACTCTATCCATCAAGGTTGTCATTCAGAATGGAAGGAGAGATAAAGAGCTTCCCAGACAAGCAAAAATTAAAGGAGTTTATTACCAAGAAACCAGTTCTGCAAGAAATGCTGAAGGGACTTATTTAAGTGGGAAAGCAATGACTACAAATAGAGATAAAAAAAATTATCAAAAAACCCCAAAACAACAATAACAAAAAACCAGGCAATAAAATCACTTGTAAGGTAAAAATATAGTAAAGGCAGCAGATCAACTACCTGTGAACATAATATGAAGGTTAAAAGACAAATGTACTAAAATCACTTATTTCAATGATAAGAGGGTAATGAATAGACACACACTAAACAAGAGACTATATATGATGTGAAAAACATAATGTGGGAGGAGGGGAGTGAAAAAGTAGAGCTTTTAGAAAGAGGTCAAGCTAAAGAGTCTATCTACTCAATATACACTGTTATATGCGTAGTATATTAAATAGGATCCTCATGGTAACCACAAATCAGAAACCTATAACAAGCAGGAAAAAAAGTAAGACAAAAGAAATCAAACATATTATTAAAGATAGCCATTAAGCCACAAGAGAAGAGAGCAAGAGAAAAAGAAAGGAACAGAGAAGAACTACTAAAACACCCAGAAAAAAAAAGTGACAAAATGGCAATAAATACATATTTATCAATAGCTACTTTAAATGTCAATCAACTAAATGCTCCAATTAAATGCCATAGGGTGGCCAATTGGATAAAAATACAAGACCCATGTATATGCTGCATACAAGAGACACACTTCAGACCTAAAGACACTCACAAACTGAAAGTAAAAGGATGGAAAAAGATATTCCATGTAAATGGCAAAGAAAAGAAAGCGGGGGTAGCAATACTTATATCAGACAAAATACACTTTAAAACAAGAACTGTAATAAAAGATAAATAAGGGCACTACATAATGGTAAAGGGAACAATCCAACAAGAAAATATAACACTTGTAAATATCTATGCACCCAACATAAGAGCAACTAAATATATAAAGCAATTATTAACAGACATAAGAGGAGAAATAGACAGTAACACAATAATAGTAGGGGACTTTAACGCCCCACTTACACCAATGGATAGATCATCCAAACAGAAGAGCAACAAGGAAACACTGGCCTTAAAGGACACATTAGACCAGATGGACTTAGTAGATATATACAGAACATTCCATCCCAAAACCACAGAATACTCATTCTTTTCAAATGCCCATGGAACATTCTCCAGGATTGATCACATATTAGGCCACAAAACAAGTCTCAATAAATTTAAGAAGATCGAAATAATACCATGCATCTTTTCTGACCACAAAAGTATGAAACTGGAAATCATCTACAGAAAGAAAACCAGAAAAGCCACAAAAATGTGGAGATTGAACAAAATGCTACTGAACAACAATTGGGTCAATGAAGAAATCAAAAAATTCCTGGAGACAAATGAAAATGAAAACATGACATGCCAAAATCTGTGGGATACAGCAAAAGCAGTTCTACGAGGGAAGTTTATAGCAATTCAGGCCTACCTCAACAAAGAAGAAAAATACCAAATAGACAATCTAAAACTGCAGCTAAAGGTACTGGAAAAAGAACAACGAACAAAGCCCAAAATCGGCAGAAGGAAGGAAAATAAAAATCAGAGCAGAAATAAATGAAATAGAGACAAAAAAAAAAAATAGAAAAAATTAATGAAACCAAGAGCTGGTTCTTCAAGAAGATAAACAAAATTGACAAACCCTTAGCTAGACTTACCAAGAAAAAACAGAGAGAAGGCTCAAATAAATAAAATCAGAAATGAAAGAGGGGAGATTACAATGGACACCTCAGAAATACAAAAGATAATAAGAGAATACTATGAAAAGCTATATGCCAACACATTGGATAATCTAGAAGAAATGGATCAATTCTTAGAAACATACAACCTTACAAAACTGGACCAAGAAGATGTAGAAAATTTGAATAGACCGATCACCAGTAAGGAGATTGAAACAGCAATCAAAAACCTCCCCCAAAATAAAAGTCCAGGACCAGATGGCTTCCATGGTGAATTCTACCAAACATTCAAAGAAGACTTAATATATATCCTTATCAAGCTGTTCCAAAAAATTGAAGAGGAGGGGAAGCTTCCTAACTCCTTCTATGAAGCCAACATCATCCTGATACCAAAAGCAGATAAGGACAACACAAAAAAAGAAAATTACAGGCCAATATCACTAATGAACATTGAGGCAAAAATCCTCAACAAAATACTAGCAAATCAAATACAACAATACATTAAAAAGATCATACATCATGATCAAGTGGGTTTCATTTGAGGGATGCAGGGATGGTCCAACATCTGCAAATCTATCAATGTGATACACCACACTAACAAAATGAAGAATAAAAATCACATGATCATCTCAATAGATGCAGAGAAAGCATTTGACAAGATACAGCATCCATTTATGATAAAAACTCTAAATAAAATGGGTATAGAAGGAAAATACCTCAACATAATAAAGGCCATATATGACAAACCCACAGCAAATATCATTCTCAATGGGGAAACACTGAAAGCTATCCCTCTAAGAACAGGAATCAGACAAGGATGCCCACTGTCACCACTCTTATTTAACATAGTATTGGAAGTCCTAGCCAGAGCAATCAGGCAAGAAAAAGAAATAAAAGGGATCCACATGGGAAAAGAAGAAGTGAAACTGTTACTCTTTGCAGATGACATGATTTTATACCAAGAAAACCCTAAAGATTCCACTAAAGCACTTTTAGAAATAATAAAGGAATACAGTCAATTTGCGGGATACAAAATCAACATACAAAAATTGGTTGAGTTTCTATACACTAACAATGAAATAGCAGAAAGAGAAATTAAGAATACAATCCCATTTACAATTGCAACAAAAAGAATAAGATACCTAGGAATAAACTTAACCAAAGAGATGAAAGATCTGTACACCAAAAACTATAAAACATTGTTGAAAGAAATTGAAGAAGACACAAAGAAATGGAAAGACATTCCTTGCTCTTGGATTGGAAGAATTAACATTGTTAAAATGTCCATACTTCCTAAAGCAATCTATAGAGTCAATGCAATCCCTATCAAAGTTCCAACAACATCTTTTACAGAAATAGAACAAAGAATCCTAAAATTTATATGGAACAACAAAAGACCCCGAATAGCCAAAGGATTCCTGAGAAAAAAGAACAAAGCTGGAGGTATCATGCTCCCTGATTTCAAATTATACTATGAAGCCATAGTAACCAAAACAGGATGGTACTGGCACAAAAACAGACACACAGATCAGTGGAACAGAATTGAGAGCCCAGAAGTAAACCCACGTGTTTATGGACAGCTAATATTTGACAAGGTAGCCAACAGCATATGATGGAGAAAGGAGAGTCTCTTCAATAAATTGTGTTGTGAAAACTGGACAGCCACATGCAAAAGAATGAAAGTAGAACATTCCCTTACACTATGCACAAAAATCAACTCAAAATGGATTAGAGACTTGAATGTAAAACCCAAAACCATGAGACTTCTAGAAGAAAACATAGGCAGTACGCTCTTTGACATTGGTCTGAGCAGCATATTTTCAAGTCCCATGTCTGACTGGGCAAGGGAAACAAAATAAAAAATGAACAAATGGGACTACATCAAACTAAAAAGCTTCTGTACAGCAAAGGAAACCATCAACAAAACAAAAAGACAACCTAACAATTGGGAGAAGATATTTGCAAACCATATATCAGATAAGGGGTTAATATCCAAAATATACAATGAACTAATACAGCTCAACAACAAAAAAACAAACAATCCAATTAGAAAATGGGCAAAAGATCTGAACAGAGATTTCTCCAAAGAAGATATACGGATGGCTAACAGGCATATGAAAAGATGCTCAACATCATTAGCTATCAGGGAAATGCAAATCAAAACTACAATGAGGTATCACCTCACTCCAGTCAGAATGGCTATAATTAACAATACAGCAAACAACACATGTTGGAGAGGATGTGGAGAGAAGGGAACCCTTGTTCACTGCTGGTGGCAGTGCAAACTGGTGCAGCCACTATGGAAAGCAGTATGGAGTTTCCTCAGAAAATTAAGGATAGATCTACCACATGATCTAGCTATTCCACTGCTGGGTAGTTATCCAAAGAACTTGAAAACACACAGGCATAAAGATACTTGCACCCCTATGTTCATTTCAGCATTATACACAATAGCCAAGACATGGAAGCAACCTAGGTGCCCATCAAGGGATGAATGGATAAAGAAGATGTGGTATTTATACACGATGGAATACTACTCAGCCATAAGAAATGATGAAATCCGGCCATTTGTGACAACATGGATGGACCTTGAGGGTATTATGCTGAGTGAAATAAGTCAGAGGGAGAAAGTCAGATACCATATGATCTCACTCATAAGTAGAAGATAAAAATGACGACAAAAAAACACATAGCATTGGAGATTGGATGGGTGGTTACCATAGGGGAAGGGGAAGAGGCGAGGGCAAAAGGGGTGATTAGGCTCACATGTGAGGGTATGGACTATAATTAGTTTTTGGGTGGTGAACATGATGTCATGTACACAGAATTCGAAATATGATGTACATCCGAAAAGAAAAAAAATACAAAGGATTGTAAGAGACTACTATGAACAATTGTATGCCAACAAATTGGACAAACTAGAAGAAATGGGTAAGTTTTGTAGAAACATACAAGCTACCAAGATTGCATCATCATGAAAGAGAAAATCTGAACAGCCTGATTACTCATAAGAGATTGAACCTGTAATCAAAACCTCCCAACAAACAAAAGGCTCAGCAAAGAAATAGACAGAGAAATAAAATTGGAGAAAAAAAGAGAAAGATTTGACACAGAAATAGAAGATAGATATAACAAAATGGAAATTTAAGAAGTAAAATACAATAACCAACATAAAAAACTCAATGGATAGGCTCAACAGCAGAATGGAAGGGACAGAAGAAAAAATCAGTGAACTTGAAGACAGAACAATAAAAAATTATGCCATCTGAACAACAGAAAGAAAAATAGACTGAAAACAAAATGCATCAAGAGAATGAGAAGACAAGCCACAGACTGGCAGAAAATATTTGCAAAACACATACCTGATCAAGGACTGTTATCCAAAATATTAAAAGAAACAATAAGAAAACAAACAATGCAACTAAAAAATGGGCCAAAGACCTTAACAGACACACCTCATCAGAAAAGATATACGGATGGCAAAAAAGCATATAAAAAGATGTTCCACATCGTATTTCATTAGAGAAATACAAATTAAAACAATGACATACCACTACATATCTATTAGAATGGCCAAAATCTGAAACACTGACAACACCAAATGCTGGTGAGGATGTGGAGCAGCAAGAACTCTCATTCCTGGTAGGAATGCAAAATGGTACAACCACTTGGGAAGACAGTTGTTGGTTTCTTACAAAACTAAACATACTCTTACCATACAATCCAGCAGTCATGCTCCTTGGTATTTACCCAAAGGAAGTGAAAACTTATGTCCACACGAAAACTGGCTCACACGTGTTTTTAGCAGCTTTATTCATGGTTGCCAAGACTTGGAAACAAGCAAGATGTCCTTCAGTAAGAGAATGGATAAAGTGTGGTACATCTAGACAATGGAATATTATTCAGCACTAAAAAGAAATGAGCTATCAAGCCATGAAAAGACATGGAAGAACCTAAAATGCATATTACTAAGTGAAAGAGGCCAGTCTGAAAAGGCTACATTCTACATGATTCCAATCATATGACATTCTGGAAAAGGCAAAACTATAGAGACAGTAAAAGGATTAGTGGTTATTAGAAGTTGGGGGGTGAGGGATGAATCGGTGAAGCAGAGGATTTTTAGGTCAGGGTAAATATTCAGTATGATGCTACAATGATGGATCCTTGTCATTACACATTTTTCCAAACCCAAGGAATGTACAACACCAAGAGTGGAATGTAATGTAAATTATGGACTCCGGGTGATTATGATGTGGCAATGTAGGTTCATCACTTGTAACCAATGTACCACTCTGGTGGGGGATGTTGATAATTAGGGAAGGCTTTGCATGTGTGGGGCCAGAGTATATATGGGAAATGTCTCTACTTTCTTCTCAATTTTGCTATGAATATAAAACTACTCTAAAAAAAAAGATGTACAAAAAAAAGAAATTCTAAAAATCAAAACTAAACACTGAAACAAGAGCTGGTTCTTTGAAAAGATGAACAAAAGTGACAAATCTTTAGCTAGACTCACCAAGAAAAAAAGAAAGAGGACTCAAATAAATAAAATCAGAAATGAAAGAGGAGATGTTACAACTGATACCATAGGAATACAAAGGATCATAAGAGACTACTATAAACAATTATATGCCAACAAACTGAACAACCTAGAAGAAATGAATAAATTCCAAGAAACATACAACCAACCAAAACTGAACCATGATGAAATAGAAAATCTGAACAGACTAATTACTAGTAAGGAGATTGAAACAATAATCAAAAACTAATCAAAAACACCTCAACAAACAAAAGTCTAGGACCAGATGGCTTCACTGGTAAATTCTACCAAAATTTCAAACAAGAATTAACATCAATCCTTTTGAAACTGTTCCCAAAAATATGAAGCTAGCATTACCCTCATACCAAAACCAGACAAGGATGCCACAAGAAAAGAAAATCACAGGCCAATATTCTTGATGAATATAAATGCAAATATCCTCAAAAAAATATTGGTAAACCAAATTCAATAATACATTAAAAGGATCATACACCATGATCAAGAGGGATTTATTCCAGGGGTGCAAGGATGGTTCAACATCTGCAAAATCAGTCAATGTGATACACCACATTAACAAAATGAAGGATAAAAATCATATGATCATCTCAATAGATGCAGAAAAAGCATTTGACAAAATCCAACATTGATTTATGATAAAAACTCTCAACAATGTGGTTATAGAGGGAACATACCTCAACATAATAAAGGCCATATATAACAAGTCCACAGCTAACATCATATTCAACAGTAGAAAGCTGAAAGCTTTTCCTCTAAGATCTGGAAAAGACAAGAATGCCCACTCTTGCCACTTTTATTCAACACAGCATTGGAAGTCCCAGCCAGAGCAATTAAGCAAGAAAAAGAAATAAAAGGCATCCAAATTAGAAAGGAAGAAGTAAAACTGTCACCATTTGCAGATGACATGACATTATACATAGAAAATGTTAAAGGCTCCATAAAAAATTGTTTTAACTAATAAACAAATTCAGTAAAGTTGCAGGATACAAAATCAATACACAAAAATCTATTGCATTTCTATACACCAATAACGAACTACCAGAATGAGAAATTAAGAAAACAATTCCATTTATAATTGCATCAAAAAGAGTAAAATATGTAGGAATAAATTTAACCAAGGAGGTAAAAGACTTTATTGAAAAGTATGAGACACTAAAGAAAGAAATTTAAAAAGATACAAATAAATGGAAAGATATTCCATGCTCATGGATGGGAAGAATTAGTACTGTTAAAATGTCCATACTACCCAAACAATATACAGATTTAATGCAATCCCATCAAAATTCCAAAGGCATTTTTTTCACAGAAATAGAACAAACAATCCTAAAAATTGTATGGAACCATAAAAGACCTCAAATAGCCAAAGCAATCTTCAGAAAGAAGAACAAAGCTGGAGGCATCATGCTCCCTAATTTCAAACTATATTACAAAGATATAGTAATTAAAACAGTATGATATTGGCATAAAAACACACATAGACCAATGGAACAGAATAGGGAGTGTAGAAATAAACCTATGCACATATGGTCAATTAATTTATGATAAAGGAGCCAAGAATATACAATTGGAAAAGCACAGTCTCTTCAATAAATGTTGCTGAGAAAATTGGACAGCCACATGCAAAAGAATGAAAGTGGACCACTTTCTGACACCATATACAAAAATTAACTCAAAATGGATTAAAGACTTGAATGTAAGACTTAAAACCATAAAATGCCTAGAACAAAATATACATGGTAAATTCCTTGACATAGGCCTTGGTAAAGATATTTTGAATCTGACACCAAAAGCAAAAAACAACAAAAGCAAAAATAAGCAAGTGGGACTACATCAATCTAAAAATCTTCTTCACAGCAAAGGAAACTATCAACAAAATGAAAAGGCAAACTACTGAATGGGAAAAAAATGCTTGAAAATCATATATCTGATAAAGGGCTAATACCCCAAAATTATAAAGAACTCATACAACTCAATAGCAAACAAACAATCGGATTAAAAAATGGGCAGAGGATCCCAATAGACATTTTTCCAAAGAAGATATACAGCTGGCCAAGAGATACATGAAAAGGTGCTCAACATTGCTAATCATCAGGGAAATGCAAATCAAAACAACAATGAGGTATCACTTCACACCTGTCAGAATGGCTATTATCAAAAAGACAAGAAATAACAAGTGTTGGCAAGAATGTGGAGAAAAGGGAACCCTGTACGCTGTTGGTGGGGATGTAAATTGGTGCAGCCACAATGAACAACAGTACAGAGGTTCCTCAAAAAATTAAAAGTAGAACTACCATATGATCCAGCAATTCCACTTCTGGGTACCTATTTGAAGAAAACAAAAACACTAACTCAAAAATATATAGGCACCCCCATGTTCATTGCAGCATAATTTACAATAGTCAAGATATGGAAACAACCTAAGTGTCCATCAATGAATGAATGGATAAATAAATTGTGGTGTATATATATATACACACACACACACACACACACACATATATATATATATATGGAATATTACTCAACCATAAAAAAGAATGAAATGTTGCCATTTGTGACAACATGGATGGACTTTGAGGGCATTATGCCAAGTGAAATAAGTCAGACAGAGAAAGTCAAATACCATATGGTCTCTCTTATACGTGGAATCTAAAAATAAATAAATCAGGGGCCAGCCCTGTGGTGTAGCAGTTAAGTTCATGCACTCCACTTTGGCAGCCTGGGGTTTGCAGGTTTGGATCCTGGGTCTGGGCCTACACATGGCTCAAGCCATGCTGTGGCAGTGTCAAACATACCAAATAGAGGAAGTCTGGCTCAGATTTTAGTTCAGGGACAGTCTTCCTCAAGCAAAAAGAGGAAGATTGACAACAGATGTTAACTCAGGGCCAATCTTCACCACCAAAAAAAATAAATAAATAAAAAATAAAAAGTAAAAATAAGTAAGTCAAATTCATAGATACAGAGAACAGATTGGTGGTTCCTAGAGGAAGGGGTTGGGGTGGGAGAAATAGGTGAACTGGTTTTTCTTAGTTTAAATAAATTGGATTGAAAAAATAAATAAAGTTGGTTATCAAAAAAGGCAATAAAAGAATGCCTTTGATGGTAAAAGATCAGTGAATTTGAAGGTATGTCAACAGAAACTTCCTAAATGAAATGCAAAGAGAAAAAAAGAATAAAAAAGATGGAACAGAATATCCAAAGATTGTGGGACAATTATAAATAGTGTAACATACACATAATGGAAACACCAGAAGGAGAAGAGATGAAGGAACAGAAAAAATACTTGAAGTAATGAAGGATGAGAATTTTTAAGAAGTAATGACAGACACCAAATCTCAGATCCAGAAAGCTCAGAGAACATCAAGTAAGAAAATATGAAAAAGTCAACCCCTGGACATATCATATTCAAACAGGAGAAAATCAAAGACAAAGAGACAATCTTTAAAGAAGCTAGAAGGGGAAAAACACTTTACCCGTAGAAGAACAAGGAGAAGGATTATGTTGGCTTTTCTTCAGAAACCATTCAAGTAAGAAGAGAATGCAGTGAAATATTTACAGTGTTGAAAGAAAAAAGCCCACCAAGCTAGAATTCTGTATCCAGAAACACTATCCTTCAAAAATGAAGGAGAAATAAAGACTTGCTCAGACAGAAAAAAAAAAATTGATGGAATTTGTTGCCAGTAGACTTGGCCTGTAAGAAATGTTCAAAGAAGTTCTTCAGAGAAGGAAAATGATGCAGGTCAGAAACTTGGATCTACATAAAGAAAGGAAGCACATTAGAGAAGGAATAAATGAAAGTAAAATAACATCTTTTATTTTACTCATTCTTAACCGATTTAACAGAAAACAGTTTGCTCAAAGTAATAATAGCAACACTGTATTCAGTGATTATAGCTTATGAATAAGAGAAACAAATGACAGCAATGTTATAAAGGATGAGGGGGAGTAATTGGGAATACTCTGCCATAAGGTATTTGCACTACTTGTGAAGCTGTATAATGTTATTTGAAAGTGGACTTGGATAAGTTATAAATGTATACTTCAAACTCTCAGGCAACCACTAAAAAATTTTCTTTTTGGGGCCAGCCCAGTGGCACAGCAGTTAAGTGCGCATGTTCCACTTGGGCGGCCCGGGGTTCACTGGTTCAGATCCCGGGTGCGGACATGGCATTGCCTGGCACACCATGTTGTGGTAGGCGTCCCACATATAAAGTAGAGGAAGATCAGCACAAATGTTAGCTAAGGGCCAGTCTTCCTCAGCAAATAGAGCAGGATTGGCAGCAGATGTTAGCTCAGGGCTAATCTTCATCAAAAAAAAAATTTTCTTTTTAAATAAGTGTAATTGATATGCTAAGAGAGGAGAGAAAATGGAGTCATACAAAACATTTGATTAAAACCAGAGAAGGCAGAAAAAGAATGGAAGACAAAGAAAGAAACAAAGAAAATGGCAATAAATAGAAAAGTTAAAAATATAGTAGATATTAATCTAGTTATATCAACAATCACTTTGAATGTGAATGGTCTAAATACACAAGTTAAAAGACAGAGACTGTCATAATGGATGAAAAAACAAGACTCAACTATATATTGTCTATGAGAAACACTTTAAATATAAAGACATAGGTAGATTTAAAGTAAAAAGATGGAGACAGATATACCATTCTAACTCTAATAAAAAGAAAGCTATAAATACACATATTAATTTCAGACAAAGCTGACTTCAGAGTAAGGAAAATGATCAGGGATAAAGAGGGGCATTACATAATGATAAAGGGGTCAATTCTCCAAGAAGACATAACAATGTTCAATGTGTATGTGCCTAACAACAGAGTGTCAAAAACATGAGGCGAAAACTGACAAATCCATTATTGTAGAGACTTCAACACGCTTTGATCAGTAATTGAAATAATATCTAGTCAACAGAAAATCAGTCAGGATATAGTTGAGCTGAATAGCACCATCAATCAATTAGATCTAATTGACATTTACAGAACACTTCATTCAACAATAGCAGGATACACAGTCTTCTCAAGTTCACATAGAACACTCACTAAGACAAACCTTTTGTGTCATAAAACACACCTTAAAACATTTAAAAGCATAGATATTACACAAACTATACTCTCGCATCACAATGGAATTAAACTAGAAATCAATAACAGAAAGGATAGCTGGAAAATCATATTTTAGACCAGGAAAAAGATCTAGATGATTTTGGAAAATATCTAATCTAAGTTTCCATTTTTGGAAACTAGAAAAAGAAGAGCAAATTAAACCCAAAGTAAGCTAAGGAAAAGAAATAATAAAAATCAGAGCAAAAGTGCATGGGATTGAAAAAAGGAAAGCAATAGAAATAAAAATCAATGAAACCAAAAGCTGGTTCTTTGAAAAGATCAATAAAATTGATAAACCCCTACCCAAGCTACCAAGAAAGGGAGAGAGAAGATACAAATTGCTAATATCAGAAATGAAAGAAGGGCCATGACTACTGATCCCATGGGCATTAAAAGGATAATAAAATAATATTGTGAACAGCTCTACACCCACAAATTTGATAACTTAGATGAAATTGGCTAATTCCTTTAAAGACACAACTTATGAAAACTCACACAAGGAGAAATATATAATCTGAATAAATAATATATAAATGATAATATCTCTTTATATTAAAGAAATTGAATGTATAATCTGAATAGGCCTATATATATTAAAGAATTTGAACCAACAGTTAATAACCTTCTAAAACAGAAAGCACCAGGCCCAGATGGCTTCACTACTGAATTTTACCAAACATTTAAGGAAGAAGTTATATCAATTCTCTACAACTTGTTCCAGAAAATGGAAGCAGATGGAATACTTCCTAACTCATTTCATGAGGCTAGCATTACCCTAATACCAAAACCAAAGACATTGCAAGAAAGGAAAACTACAGATCAACATCTCTCTTGAAAATAGATGCAAAAATCCTTCAACAAAATAATAGCAAGTCAAATCCAACAATGTATTAAAAGAATTATCCATCACAATCAAGTGGGGCTTATTCCTGGTAAGTAAGGCTGATTCAACACTCAAAAATCAATTAACTTAATCCATCATACATCAACAGGCTAAAGAAGAAAAATCATACGAAATATCAATAGATGAAGAAAAATAATTTGACAAAATCTAACATCCATTCATGATAAGAACTCTCATCAAATTTGGAATTTGGAATTCATCAATTTGATAAAAAAGTGTGTACAAAAAAATCTACCACTAACATCATACTTAATGATGAGAAACTAGATGCTTTCCTCCTAAGACTGAGAATAAGGCAAGGATGTCCCCTCTCACCACTCCTATTCAACATCACCCTGGACCTCCTAGCTAATGCAATAAAGCAAGAAAAGGGAATAAAAGGTATACAGCTCAGGAAGGAAGAGATAAAACTGTCTTTGTTTGCAGATGACATGATTTTCTATGTAAAAAATCCCAGAGAATTAACAAAAAGTTTCTGGAACTAATAAGTGAATATAATAAGGCTTTGGGATCCAAATCTAATATACAAAAGTCAATTATTTTCATATATACTAGCAATGAACAACTCGAATTTGAAATAAAAAATAGCACTATTTACACTAGCATCAAAAAGGAGAAATATGTAAGTATAAATCAAATAAAATATGTTTAATATTTATATGAGGAAAACTACAAAACTGTGATGAAGGAAATCAAAGTCTAAATAAATGGAAGGATATTCTATGTTCATGGATAGGAAGACTCAATATTGTTAAGATGTCATTTCTTCCCAACTTGATCTATAGATTCAATTCAACCCTTATCAAAATCCCAGCAAGTTACTTTGTGGATATCAAAAAACTGATTCTAAAGTTTATATGGAAAGGAAAAAGACTTGGAATATCGAACACAATAATCAAAGAATAAGAACAAAGTTGGAGGGCTGACACTACCTGATTCAAGAATTAAGATGAAGCTATATTAATCAAGAGAGTGTGGCAGAATAATAGACACATAAATTAATGGACCAGAATAGAGAGCCCAACAAATATAGTCAACTGATCTTTGACAAAGAAGCAAAAGCAATCCAGTGGAGAAAGGATAGTTTTTTCAACAAATGGTGCTAGAACAACTGGACAGCCACATGCAAAAAAAAAAAAAAAAAAAAAAAAGAATCTGGACATTGACCTTACACCTTTCACAAAAATGAACCCAAAATGGATTACAGACCTAAATGTAAAACACAAAACTCTAAAACTCCTAGAAAATAACACAGGAGAAAATCTAGCTGACCTTGGGTTTGGCAATTGGTTTTTAGATAAAACTCCAAAAGCACAATTGATGAAAAAAAAAATTGATAATTTGGACTTCATTAAAATTAAAAACTTCTGCTTTAACAAAGATACTGTTAAGTGAATCAAAAGATAAGCCACAGACTGAGAGAAAATATTTGAAAAAACATATTTTTGAAAACAAACAAAAAACATATTTTGAAAAAACATCTGTTTTGAAAAAATCCTACAAGGACTTTTATCCAAAATATATAAAGAACTCTTAAAACTCAATAATCAGAAAACAAATTATCCAATTAAGAAATGGAGAAAAGATGTGGACACCTCATCAAAGAAGGTATATAGATTGCAAATAAGCATATGATACTCTACATCAGATGTCATTAGGTAAATGCAAATTAAGACAATGAGATAGCACCACATACCTATTAGAATGACTAAAATCCAGAACACTGACAACAGTAAAGGCTGACAAGGACATAGAGCAACAGGAACTCTCATTCATTGCTGGTGGGAATGCAAAATGGTATAGCCACTCTGGAAGACAGTTTGGCAGTTTCTTTACCACACAACCCAGCAATCACATTTCTAGGTATTTGCCCAAATTTGTCGAAAACTTATGTTCAAACAAAAACCTTCACATGAATGCTTATAGCAGCTTTATTCATAATTGCCAAAATTGGAAGCAACTAAGATGCCATTCAATAGGTAAATGGATAAACAAAAACTGTGATCCATCCATACAATGGAATATTATTCAGTAATAAAAATAAATGAGCAATCAGGCCACGAAAAGACATGGAAGAACCCTAAATGCATATTGCTAAGTGAAAGAAGCCAGTCTGAAAAGGCTGCATACTGCATGATTCCAATCATATGATGTTCTGGGAAAGGCAAAACTATGGAGACATTAGAAAGATCAGTCGTTACCCAGGGTGGGGGGAAAGAGTGTACACAGGAACTCTGTTCCTGCTCAATTTTCCTGTAAACCTAAAACTGCTCTAACACATAGTCAAATTTTTAATTATGAAAATAAATTTATGAAACATCCACTAGTTTAAAAGCAACACTGAACTGCATGTAGTTCAACATGGACCTCTCAGTCCTGGCTCTATATCCACCATACCCTACTTCCACACACCTTTTGCCTTTGTATCTTTCTTCATGCCATTCCGTCTGCCTGATGTGCCCTTTTCCAGTCCATCTTTCTCTCAATGCCTACTCACCCTTTAAGATTAAGTTCAGGCAACAATTCCTCTGTGTTCCCATAATAAGCAGTTGCACTGATCAAATTGTAATTTTCTGATTATGCGATTGTTTCATTTACTAGGTTGTTAACTTCTTGAGGCCAAGGGCTATGTCTTATCCATCTTTGTATCTCCAGCACCTAAAGAAGTTTTCTCTTTTTTTCAGGTGTGGAGATATTTTTTATCTTTAGATGTCAAAATAGACCCTTTCAAGTTTGAGCCACTCATTTTTCAAGTACTTTCCCATAATACTTACATTTCAGCATATTTTCTTTAGACAAAGGAAAATCAAAGAACACAGAGAAAACTGAGAGATAAGCTATGAATTAGATTTTCAAAAGAATAAAAAATTACTAATTCAGATCAGAATCTGTGACTTTTTTTCATTTTTTAAACATCGAGGTAACATTGGTTTGTAACACATAAATTTCAAGTGTACATCATTACATTTCGATTTCTGTGTAGTCTACATCATGTTCAACACCCAGAGACCAATTACCATCCATCACCATACACATGTGCCTAATCACCTCTTTTGCCCTCCTCCCACCCCACTTCCCCTCTGGAAACCACCAATCTTTGTATCTATGTGTTTGGTTGTTATTGTTGTTGTTATCTTCTATTTATGAGAGATCATATGGTATTTGACTTTCTATATCGGACTTATTTTACTTAGCATGATACCCTTAAGGTCCATCCATCTTGTGGCAAATGGCAAGATTTCATCTTTTTTTTTTTACATAGCTGAGTAGTATTCCATTGTGTATATATACCACATCTTCTTTATCCATTCATTCCTTGATGAGCATTTAGGTTGTTTCCAAGCCTTGGCTATTGTGAAAAATGCTGCAATGAATATAGGGGTGCATATATCTTTATGCATTTGTGTTTTCATGGTCTTTGGATAAATACTCAGCAGTGGAATAACTGGATCATGTGGTAGTTCTATTCTTAATTTTTTGAGGACTCTCCATACTGTTTTCCATAGGGGCTGCACCAATTTGCACTCCCACCAGCGGTTACGAGGGTTCCCTTCTCTCCTCATCCACTTCTTCAGTTGCGTTTCCATACATTAATAACAAAGTAGCAGAAAGGGAAATTAAGAATACAATCCCATTTACAATTGCAACAAAAAGAATAAAACACCCAGGAACAAATTTAACCAAAGAGGTGAAAGACCTGTACACTAGAAACTATAAAACATTGTAGAAAGAAATTGAAGAAGACACAAAGAAATGGAAAGATATTCCATGCTCTTGCATTGGAGAAATTAACATAGTTAAAACGTCCATACTTCCTAAAGCAATCTACATCTTCAATGTAATCCCTATCAAAGTTCCAACATTTTTCACAGAAATAGAATAGAGAATCCTAAAAGGTATACAGAACAACAACAGAACCCAAATAGCCAAAGGAATCCTGAGAAAAAAGAACAAAGCTAGAGGTATCGTACTCCCTGATTTCAAAACAAACTACAAATTTATAGTAATCAAAACAGCATGGTACTGGCAGAAAAACAGACACACAGATATGGAACGGAATCAAGAGCCCAGAGAAAAACCCACACATCTAGGGACAGCTAATTTTTGACAAGGGAGCCAAGAACACGGAGAAAGGAAACTTTCTTCAATAAATGGTGTTGGGAAAACTGGGCAGCCACATGCAAAGGAATGAAAGTAGACCATTCCCTTACACCATGCACAAAAATTAACTCAAAATGGATCAAAGACTTGAATATAAGACCTGAAACCATAAAACTTCTAGAAGAAAATATAGGCAGTACACTGTTCAACATCGGTCTTAGCAGTATCTTTTCAAATACGATATCTGACCAAGCAGGGGAAACAAAAGAAATAATACACAAATAGGATTGCATCAAACTAAAAAGCTTCTGCACAGCAAAGGAAACCATCAACAAAACAAAAACAACTTAACAATTGGGAGAAAATTTTGCAAACCACATATCTGATAAGGGGTTAATATCCAAAGCATATAAAGCATTTCTTTTATAGTAGGTGTGCAATACAGTATTTGTTGAATGAATAAATGAATGACCAAAAGAAGTGGTAAACTTGGAATGTGAACAAAGATTCTTCGGACTCTAAATTCATTGTGCGTTCTACTGAATCATAGTCATGCTAAGAATACCATTAATAATAGCATCAAAAATTGCTCATGTGAAAAATGAGCATAATTGTATCAATTTATAGAGTTGTTTTGTGGCCTAAATAAGTGAAAATGATGTGCTTATAGTATATACTCAATAAATGTTTACTTAATTTCATTTATTCTTTGGTTACACAAGTAGTAGGCTCCCTGCTTTCATGCCTTCCTCCTTTTATATACAGAGCTACACCAGAGAACCAGACACGACCAACATTTCTTCAGTACCATAGTGAAACAATAAGGAAGAAAGTAAGGACAATGGCTGGAAGATGAGGGGGTATAGAATTGGAAATTTTTATTAAAAAAAAAACCTTCAACATAGTCTGTATCTTCAAATCTTGTAACCTTAAGAGTATATTTCATGTTCTATCTCACACCATTCGAAGTGTAAACAGAGAATGCACAAATGCCTGTGGCAAGTTCAACGCATTTGAAGAAGATGGAAGCCATTAGCTTCTAAGAAGAGTGAGAATTTTGAATGAACCACATGGAATGCCCATGTTCACAGTCCAGATTACAGTTCCAACATCTACTTTAAGCATGACAAAAGGCAAGAAAAGGTAGAGCTGTGAAGGGTGACTCCCACCCCAAACTCATCCCATTCCAATGTCTAAAGTATTTCCGATGTGAGAAGGCTGGCATTCTTCATCCAAGGATTCCTTTCTTTAGCCCTTGCAGCAGGGGCTCATGCGTGGGGCTTCAGGCTCCACAAACACGACTTAAGTTATGATCAGCTGTGAAACTTTTCTGGCTCAGTTCTGGTTTGGTTTGGAAAAGACTCGAAAACATTATCAAAAATATTACTGTGGTTCAGGCAATGCTAAAACAATCCCACTAACTGCTGACATTTCAGAAGCTTAATGGTCTCTCATGAGGTATAGATTTCCTCATGTTAGCAAAGATATTTCCAAAGTGACAAGTGTGTGTTCTTGCTAAGGAAAAATTTTGCAACACTAAGTCTTTGGTTACCTTAGTGGATGAAAAAGCCAGGTCTAAGGGCAACAATCTCTGAAGAGGATTAGAAAGATGAATGGAATGGACTGTGTGGTCTAGTGCAGTGTTTTTCACAGTATGTCCCAAGGAGCACCAGGGTCCCGTGTGATATTAAAAGATATTCTAAAAAAAAGGATTCCTTGGTCAAAAAGAATTTCAGAAACACAGGGTCAAGGAAAAATAAACAGATTTCTTTACTGAAGGCTTCTCAGATCTTTTAACACACAAATGGGAAATGTGACTCTCCAAAATAGGATATGAAATGCAGCCTTTCCCACACTTATTTGGCCACAGAACCTTTTATGAGAAATATCTATCTCTTGTTGAATTAATGTTCCGGATTATACTGTTTGAAAAAATACTGAGTTTGTGGAAAGAGGATGAGCTTCGTTATTCTTTCACAACTGGGTTTGAATTCTAGTTCTAACATTCAATAGCTGTGTGAGCTTGGGCAAATCACTTCTCTGAATCAATTTCTTATTTCATGAAAATTAGGACAATAATATCTACCTCAAAAGGGATGTCAGGAAGACTAAGTGAGGTAATGCACAGTATTTAGCGCAATGCCTGGCACATATAGGTACTCAATAAATAGCAGCTATAATCATCACACTCATTTTTCATCACTATTATCAAGCCACATACCTATCTGACAGGCTTGCCAAAACAGCTTCAAAATAGGTCTGGCCTGAGGACTCAAATGGCTATATTTCTGACTTCTTTGAGAACTCAGTGTAGGAAGAAAAGAACTGGACTAGTTGTCCAGAGATACAGCTCTATGACCTCTTTGCTGTCTGATCTTGGGCGAATCACTGCACCTGTCTGCATTTCTCTCTCCTTCTGCCAAATAGAGGTACAGACTTGGTGACGACTTACTCTAAAATTTTGTGAACCTCAGCTCTAAAATGCTACATAAGAGATTTATAAATTTATTGTTGAAGAAATCTGTGGCACAGGTTAAATCCAATTATAAAGGATGGTCCTGCATAACAAAGCTATTTTTATGATCCAGCAGATGGCTGGCAGAAACAGTGCTTTGCCAATCTGGTTACAATGAGCCATGTATAGTGAATAATTCTATATAACAATTGCTTTCTCTGGTCCTTGACCCTATAATCGTCCCTCTTTAACATGTTCCAATCAACTAAAGAACTTGATTGTGTTTTGTTTTCGTTGTAGACACAGAGAGGGGAGCTGAATTAAGCTAAGCTATAGAATTTCTAGCTGAGTCGTTTATGTCCAATTTCATTGCTTTACAGCTGAGGAAACAGTACAGGAGAGGTTAAGTAACTTGTCGGGGTCACACAGCCAGTAAGTGGCAGAGCTTTGAATGGGTGTTTGGACTAAATGATCCATCATCTGCAAACTTAGAGATTTCATTGCAAACTCTCACCCAGACCACATATAAAAACGTTAAATGAAACCAGAAACAACTATTATAAAAACTCTACTGTTTATGCTTCTAAACCTAGCATCTGTCACTACCCTTTGTCCCTGTGTTCAGGCCCTCTTCATAGGATGGTCCATGGTGCATGGTGACACAACTTAAAGCATAATAACCTTTGCTGCAGAACTTCAATTAAAGGGGTTTTTAATGTCTAAATAAATTATACCCATTGATCTCTTTAGATACATGTACAGTTTCTTCTATAAAAAGCCTTTATTAGTCATGTATTTTTTCTCATTATGAAACCATGTGGCCATTTAAAAAAAAAAAAAACAACAACAAAGACTAGGTTACCAGAGAAACCTTAACACGATGAATATCAAAGGTTAGCCTTCAGGCCCCTGCTTTTCTCTACTTACACACTCTCTCATGAGCATGTTTCTTTCCAGGGCTTCAACCCTATGGAGAATCACACTCCCTAAATCAAAGCCCATGTCTCCAATTACCACCGTTGACATTGCCACTTGAATGCATTCCTGTTACCTGGAACTCACATGCTTCATATTAAACTCATCTTCTAAGTTAGTGGTTCTCAAATCTGGCTATACAGTAGTCCCGCCTTATCCATGGTTTTGCTTTCTGCAGTTTCAGCAACCCACAGTCAACCATAGTCTAAAAGTATTAAATGGAAAATCCCAGAAATAAACAATTCATAAGTTTTAAGTTACACACCATTCTGAGTAGCATGATGAAATCTAGCACCATTTTGCTCTGTCCTGCCTGGGACATGAATCATCCCTTTGTCCAGCATATCCATGCTCTATATGCTACCTTCCTGTTAGTCACTTAGTAGCTATCTCAGTCACTGGATCAACTGTTGTGATATTGCAGTGTTTGTGTTCAAGTAACCCTTATTTTACTTAATGATGGTCTCAAAGCACAAGAGTAGTGATGCTGGCAATTCGGATATGCCAAAGAGAAGCCATAAAGTGCTTCCTTTAAGTGAAAAGGTAAAAGTTCTTGACTTAATAAGGAAAGAAAAAAAATTGTATGCTGAGGTTGCTAAGATCTACAGTAACTTTTTATTTATTTAATTTTTTGTGAGGAAGCTTCGCCCTGAGCTAACATCCATTGCCAATCCTCCTTTCTTTTTTTTGCTTGAGGACGATTAGCCGTGAGCTAACATCTGTGCCAATATTCCTCTACTTTGCATGTGGGATGCCCCCACAGCATGGCTGATGAGTGGAGTAGGTCCGCACCCAGGATCCGAGCCTGCGATCCCTGAGCCACCAAAACAGAGTGCATGGAACTTTAACCACCTGGCCATGGGGCCGGCCCCTACTGTAACTTTTATGACAGTATATTGTTATAATTGTTCTATTTTATTATTAGTTATCATTGTTGATCTCTTACTGTACCTAATTTATAAATTAAACTTTATCATAGGTATGTATGCATAGGAAGAAAACATAGTATACACAGGGTTTGGTAATATCTGTGGTTTCAGGCATCCACTGGGGGTCTTGGAACATGTCCCCCACAGATAAGGCAGGACTACTGTACATTAAAATTACCTGGGGAACTTCAAAAAATCTCAATGCCTCGACCTCATCCCCAGAGATTCGATGCAATTGGTCTGGAGCTAGGTGTGGACACGAGAATTTGTAAAAGCTCCCTGGGTGATTCTAGTATGTGGCCAAGGGTGAGAAACACTGCTTTACATCAAGCAGTGAGTGCCAGTTCCTTCATTTTTGTTAATAGTGCCACCATTTTCCTCTTCACTTGGGCTCAAAATCTGGGATATGCAATCTTCAGCTCTGTGTATCAATGATAGCTAAATACAAAATCAAATTTTGGAGGGTGTGAAGTGCTAAGAAAATGCAAGGAATTTTTTTTGCAGTACACACATGAATCAAGTGGATTGCTTTAGTAGTTGAGATGTGTTAACTCATTAAACATGTTAAAGGTTACACTGGCAATTTATCATACTAACCTTTTTGTTGGGCAGAGCAGAGAAGTTAGAGAGAGTCTACTTTTGGGACATGACACAAATCATCAGAGCTAGTAGGCAAGTCAATCCCATCAATAAGCCCAGATGGCTGGTACCACGTGTTGTTCCCAGAAGTAATTCTGTCAGCCTTGCTAAGGGTGAGTGGGTGGTCCTCTGGCTCCCCTTCATTGGGAAGGAGTGCAGTCACAGCAGCTGGTCAGCCAAACCACAAATAGCAGTTATATTGAGAACCATACACATGCAACATGGCTCTAGATTGGGTCCCAGAATAGTTTGAGATGGCTAGCTATTGTGCTGCTGTGCATGTGGTGTCCCTTTAATCAAAGACAGGGCTCAATCTGAGTCACATTGGATTCTTTAATGGGACAAACTGGGATTTCTGATGCTCAGTTTGTGTGTACTCTGGTCATTTATATTAGTGCCTGCCCTAGGATGGAAGTACTGCTCAATACTTTGATTTAGGAAGAGCCAATCCAAATTTATTTTTTTCCCCAGAAGAATGTACCTACCTGGTTTCGTCTGAGGTTATCTTTCAACATGGTAAGTGTTAGCTTGCCTTTTATATTTTCAGTATTGTCACCCTCATTGTCCACGCCATCTTCTACACATTGTACACTGCAGAACTTTGTGCCAGGAAATACCTTTCCCTTGCTGGGTGATTGGATACATAATTGTAAACCAAAGAATTGCATTCAAATCCCAGCCCCACCACTTACTAAGTGCTGTATGACATCAAGCAAATTGCTTCATCTCTCTAAGTGCATCCTCATTTGTAAAATGGGGACACCATTACTTACCTTACAGAGTTGTTGTAAGGATTATAAAAAGATAACATAAAAAGCATGTATAAGATATTCTCTATGCATTCAATAAAAAATACAAGTTCATGTCTTTGCAAAATTTTACAACCATATAAGTTTCATTCATCCAAAACCCAAGCAAATGGAAAGCTCAAAAAACCAAGTCTTTTAATCTAGTATGAATTGATGTTCAGAATGATGATTCTAAGGCACAGCAAGATTCTGAAATGGCCTTGAAGGATTTAAATTCCTGTAGAAAGTTTTTTTTTCAGTTAATTCTTTCAATTATACTCAACTCATAAATGTTATTTGAACACAAGATGTTTAGCACCAAATTTTTACTACACAGAACAGACAACTTAAGACCTGGCCATTTTGATGATCTCTCTTATTTATTGTATCTTTTCAATGAATTCTCTTGGGTTCTAGCTATAGAATTCTAGCTACAGAACTGTATCTATAAATAATGATAGTTTGTATAATTCCAATAGTTATGATTATTTTAGTTTCTTGCCTTATTGCATTGGCTAGAACTTCAAGAATAATGTTGAACATCAGCAGTTATAATGAGCATCTTTGTCTTATTACTGATTTTGGCAGGAATGCCTCTAATATCTTTGCCATTAAGTACTATGCTATTTATTAGGCAAAAAATTCTTTATCATATTAAATAATGTACTTTTACTCCTAGTTTACTAAGAATTATCAGAAAAGGGTGTTAAATTTTTATCAAATGCTTTTGTGGCATCTGAGCTGATCCGGTGACTTATATCCTTTGAACTGATGATGTCATGTGATATTAAGGGACTTCCTATTATTGAACCATCTTTGCTTTCCTAGGACAAACACTAGTGGGTCATGACATATTATACTTTATATTTCAGGGTTTGATTTGCTAGTAGTTTATTTAGGATTTTTATGTGAGACATCTTTAGTTTCCTTTTTGGTGCTGTTTTTGGAAGAGTTGGTTGTCAATGTTACACCAATTTCATACAATGAACTGGAAAGTATTTCTTCTCTTTATATACCTTGTAACAGTTTTTAGAAGATGAGAAGCATTTATTCTGTAATATTTTGATTTGGGCCTCACTCCTTTCTCCTAGGAAATCATTGGGTATTTTTTCTCCTTGGTAGAAAAAAATGTACAATAGCCTTAATTTAAAAAATTTACTGCTATTCCTAGTTTGTAGCACTTCCTCAGGGACAACTAATACATGACCTCTTTTTTTTTTTTTTAACAGTTTTTACCCAGCCTCTCTAACTTAAAAAAGTTCATTGAACTCGTCTTATCTGTTTTCCATGTACTTTCATTTCAGGTACCAATGTCATTGCCTCCAGAGGAATCAGATGTGGGTAGGATGAAAGATGAGGTGTGGAAGGAGGGAAGAGGATGGATGGGCTCAAGAAGCATGAGAAATGAAGTCTGGGAGGTTTGCTCAGGAAAGGTTTGCTTTATGGTAGGAATGAAGCTTAAATTGCTCTTTGGAGGAGGGCTACTTGCCAGTCAAGGCGACTAATGTGGGAGTTGGTGAAGAAAATATAATTTCAGTATTTATCACCACCAATTAATATGTACAGAATTATTGGCATGTCTTCATTTTTTAACGCACAACTGTAACTGAAACAGCCCTCTTATGGGAATATAGTGATTAAATTTACAAATTGCAGGTACTGAGCTCAGATGGTAAGTACCTTATATTTCTTTGTGATGCTGTTTGTGTAAGGGTCTTTGCCTTTTGTCTTTAGAACATTAGCTCTTTGAACTTTTTTTTTCTTAGGATGCTGACTTTCTGCATAGATACAACCAGAAGTGAGGAGCACACTAGAACATGTGGGCTGTGACTGAAAGGCCTGGTTATAGGGTGGCAGAGAATGCAGGATGTCATGAATTTCAGCTATTCCTAATAATTTAAGAAGTCAGTGCTCAGGCACTGACCTACATCTGGAACACGAATAGCATGGAAAGCCCATCCTCCTGAGCAAGTTTGAATTGGCTTCAAACTGCATCTTTCTAATTGGTCTATGCATTTCCCCTACCCTTTCCTTCTCTAGAATGTTCCCACTTGTCTAATTTGTCAAGGGCATCTGGGTCAGTAACTTTCCTTGGGCACTTGAGTTTATTTCCTCTGAATTCCAGGGCTGTTATAAAATGTTTATTGAAATCTAGGCTGTGATTCAGTGGGGTCTGATACAGAGCCTAGATTTAGCATCTGGAAAATTCCAAGTTTCACCCTTCTATACCCAAATCTGTCACACTGTCTTTAACAAACAACTGGATGGAAGTGTCTATGCTCTGTGAGGACTCTGTTCCTTCTGGTCTAGTGGCTGCCCCTTCTGGAATTGAGGAGTGAGGTTAATAAAAAACAGCAACAAACTAGATTTGCCTTTTTCACAGAAATTTATAAAAAATTTGAACACATTATTTAAGAAAACTATTTTTAAACTAGGCCCTTCCCCCCCAACCCCTCACCCCCAGATTACCCAACAGTCTACTGCTGGCTCTTCCCATTCCAAGGAATGAAGTCATGCTCTATGGGAGACATCTGCTTCTGAGGATATTACTGCCCTGAGCACAGAACATGACTTCATTAGAGGGAACAGTGGACCAGAGAAATTCAACAGGAGACTTGCATGTGTGACAGCAAAAATAAAAAGAGCCAGTAGAGATTTTCCTCAAGTCTTTAGCCTTCAGGATAGACCGAAGATCTGGTGATTTCACTCTCACGTGATTTCCTTTAGCTTTAAAATCATGAACGACATATGAAAACGTCCAGAAAACTGTAACTCATAGCAACACCACCTGTATTTGTAAATAGAAGGACTGTCTTTCCTCAAGGGATTGGATGGATTACATTCTGGGAAGAGACCAGGTGTTTGAAATTTTGGTGTTGCTACTGAATACACACCCACACAGAATAAGCTCTGTTTCAAAGAAGCGTTGTTTCAAACAGTGCCAGAGATGTATACAATGTTATCTTTCAGTCCTGAAAAGCAAATTGAGAACATTAGCGGGGATTCTGGCTTTCCAGGAAGATGATTTCCAGAGCAGTTTTATAGGATTTTTTACATATGTTGTTCATAACCTTAATTTTTTAAAAGAGCAAGTCCAATAAATTTGTTACCTACTAACCAAGCTCTGGTCTAATTGCATATGTTCCCATTTTATTTGATACTGTAAAGAAGTTTCAATAGATAGCTAAATATTTTGGTGTTATTCATAGTCTTATGCTCCTATTAACTGACTTTTCAAAGAAAACGCTTACAACCACTAGCATTTTAAAAGGCAATAATTGCTGGTTTAATTTCCCAGGCTTTGCTTCTACAGACTCATAATGCAGCAGGAATCGCAAGTGGAAGGGAATGTTGAGAGATCATGTGGTTAGCTCCCCTTTGACCTAGGGTGGGTAGGAGTTGGGAACATTATAGAAGGCTGGTTTTCAATCTCTAACTGTAATCCTGAATCTTACACAGGGTCAAGAAATTCTTCCTGGTATATAATGGAAATTGCTCCTGCTAACATTTAAGCTCTTTACCTGTTGTTTAGTTCATTGCACAAATAGAGAACAATTTATCTGTGTCTCCAAAATAACCCATTGTGGAATAAAAAATGGCTATGAAATGTTCCCCTTTCTTTGGTCTCATATATTCCTGCTCCTTTCGCCTCTCCTCCCAAGATCCAACTTCCTATTCTTTTAGTCATATGGACTGTTTCTTTCTAGAATTTCTTTAACAACCATTTTTTGATTGCCCACCACATGCAAGGTATGGTGCTAAGTGTTTGAGGCAAAGTGGGTCCCATATCTGGCTGTGTTTAAAGACTTGTCTGGACATAATTTTAAAAATACAGATTTTGGGGCCTCATCTCAGATCTACTGAGTAAAATCTGGGGGTAAAACCAAGGAATCTGTATTTGAAAACTTCTAGGTGCTTCTTATGTACTCAGCCTGGCATAACTTCAAGGATTAGAATTTAAGAAGAGGGCATTAGGCTTGGTGCATTAGGGTCATCTAGTGGGGTGCAGGTGGTACAGATATGATAAAAACAGAAATGATTATAGAGAACAGTAGATGAGTAAGGAAAGTGCCACCTCCCTTTGCATATCATTTTACAAAGTGAATTTCCAAATATTTTTTTTTATTTAATCCTCACATTAACTCTGTGGGTGGGTGGTAGTATATCCATTCTACAAGGAATAAAACAAACTCAAAGAAGAGAAGATCACTTGTCTAGGATCCCTCAGCCAAAGGCAGAATGAAGACTCAAACTCGGGTTATCTGATGCCAAATCTCTCATTTTTTGCCACTTATTACAACTTTCTTCATAATAGTCTTGGAAAGCAATGGACATTGGGTTCAAAGAACGACAACATGATAGTTCAGTAAGAAACCAACATCCAGTGGTGGCAATATGATAAAATCACCCAAAGGCTAATATCACATCAGCATTACATTAGGTGCCTTTCAATATATGAAATCCATTCCTGTACAGAATGTCTCCTGGCCCTCCAATGAGTGGCAGGAAGTGTACTTGGCTAGGATATTCCTGAACCTCCACCCAGTGACAAAGACCCATATAGAACCTGCGTTTCCTGGCACTCTACCTAGCAGCAGAAGGCAGCCTAGTTAGGTGATTTCTTCCTCTGTAGGCACTACCAGAGATGGAGTGGAGAGCCCACTAGCACTGGGTGGCCAGAGAATAGGCAAGGGAAAATGCTCTCTGTCCCACAGTTCTGGCATTCCTGACCTTCTACCTAATGACACTGGGTGGCCTATGGGAGCACCTTCTTCCCCCACAGGTGGCACCAGCAGAGACCAAGCAGGAGCTCAGGTAGAGCCAGAGTATGAAGTAGACCACAGTAGTGTTGTGAAGGCTCAGAAAACTAAATTGTCATTGCAATTATAGCTCACAAAAGTAGGCCAGAACTGACACACTACACCTAACCAGACCTGCTACCTGCTGAAACAGAAGATTTAAATAGGATCAGGAGTCTCCTAATATAATATCCAAGGATACAATAAAATAACTCATCATACCAAGAACCAGGAAAATCACAATGTGAATGAGAAAAGAAAATCAACTGATGCAATACTGAGATGAATCAGATTGTTGGGACTATCTGACACAGATTTTAAAGCAGTCACCATAAAGTTGCTTCAACAATTAGTTATGAATTCCCTTGAAATAAATGAAAAAATAGAAAACCTCAGCAAAGAAAAAGAAGTTAGAAAAAAGACTGACACGGAAATTATGGAACAAAAAATTAAAATAAAAACTCATTAAATAGGTTCAATAATAGAGTAAAGATGACAGAAGATAGAAACAGTGAACTTGAGGACAGACAAATAGAGTTTATTCAATCTGAACAACAGAGAAACAATGCACTAATGAGTGAAGAGAGCCTCAGGGACCTATGGAACAATAACAAAATAGCTAATGTTAATGTCATGGAAGGCCCAGAAGCAGAGGCGAAAGAGTGAAACTGAAAATGTATTCAAAGAAATAATGGCTGACAACTCCCCATATTTTGGTGAAAGACATAAACCTACTGATTCAATGAGCTGAGTGAACACTAAATAAGATAAATCCAAAGATTCCCACTACAATAAACATCATAATTAAATTTTGAAAAACTAGACAAAGAAATTATCTTGAAAGCAACTAGAGAGAAATGATGCATTGCCTTTAAAGGAACACCAATTTGCAGGTTAGTGGATTTCTTACCTGAAAGCATGGAGGTTAGAAGGGAGGGGCACATTATTCATATACTGAAAGAACTATCAACCACAGGTTCTATATCCAGCAAAACTATCATTCACGAATGAAGAGGAATTAAAGAGATTCTCAAAAGTAAATTAGAAGAATCTCTTTCTAGCAGATATACCCTTTAAAAATGGCTAAAGGAGGGGCTGGCCCCGTGGCCGAGTGGCTAAGTTCGCGCACTCCACTGCAGGCGGCCCAGTGTTTCGTTGGTTCGAATCCTGGGCGTGGACATGGCACTGCTCATCAAACCACGCTGAGGTAGTGTCCCACATGCCACAACTAGAAGGACCCACAACAAAGAATATACAACTATGTACCGGGGGCTTTGGGGAGAAAAAGGAAAAAAATAAAAAAATCTTTAAAAAAAAAATGGCTAAAGGAAGCTCTCCAAACAAAAAGGAAAGGATAAAGAAGTCTCAGTTTTCAGAAAGAAAAGAACAATGGACTGGGTAAAAATAAGGGTAAATATAACAAACTATCCTAATTCTCATGAGTTTCTTAAATCATATTTGATGGTTGAAGTAAAAATAAACAATGTCTGTTGTGGTGCTCAATCGATGTAGAGGAAATACTTGAGACAATTATATTTAAAAAGTGGGAAGGATTTAAATGATCCTAAATGTGGTAAGGTTTCAATACTTCATTCAAAATGTTAAACTGTTGATATATGTAGACTGTGATAAGTTACACACACATATGCTAATACCTGGAGCAACCACCAAGAAAATTTTACTAAATGATATACTAAAAACTGTATAAATAAAACATGATGGGATCCTAAAAAATGTGCAAGAAACCCACAGGAAGGCAAGAAAAAAGAAACAGAGGAAATAAAAATAAATAAATAAGTGGCATACTTAAGCTCTAACATATCAATAATTAGTTTAAATATAAATGGTCTAAATACATCAATTAAAAGATAGAGATTGGCAGAGTGGATTAAAAAAAAGACCCAATTATGTGCTGTCAACAAAAACTCACTTCAAACACAAAGACATAAGTTAAAAGTAAAAGAATTGAAAAAGATATATCACACTAACATTAATAAAAAAAAAAGAGGACTGGCTACATTATTATGAGATAAAGTAGACTTTAGAGCAAAGAAAATTACCATGGATAGAGAGGGATATCACAAAATGATAAAAGGATGGATACACCAAGAAGACACAGCAATCCTAAATGTGTATGCACCAAACAACAGAGCTTCAAAATACATAAAACCAAACAGAATTGAAAAGACAGATATACAAATCCAAAGTT
The DNA here is from genome assembly GCF_021613505.1 of Equus quagga. Classification (NCBI taxonomy): domain Eukaryota; kingdom Metazoa; phylum Chordata; class Mammalia; order Perissodactyla; family Equidae; genus Equus; species Equus quagga. Next base: position 69,945,483 of record NC_060276.1, read on the forward strand.
ATAGTTAAGGACTTTAACACCCCACTCATGGCAGTTGATAGAATTACTAGACAGAAAATTAGCAAAGATATAGAAGAACTGATTCCTACAATCATACAAGAGGGTCTAATTTCCATTTATATAACACTTTCCCCAACAACAGCAAAATACACAATTTTTTCAAGTACCTATGGAACATTCACAAAGACAGATCATATCCTGGATTAAAAAGCAAACTTCAACAAATTTAGAAGCATTGAAAGAATACAGAATGTATTCTCTGAGCAAAAGGGAATCAGACTAAAAATCAGTAATACAAAGAAAATAGGAAAATCTACAAACATTTGGAAACTAAAAACACACTTCAAACAACCAATGAACTGAAGAGAAGTCTCAAAGGAAACCAAAAAAACACACAGAAATTAATGAAAATGAAAACACAACATATCAAAATATATGGGATGCAACTAAAGCAGTGCTGACAGAGAAATTTATAGCACTAAATGCTTACATTAGAAAAGAGGAAAGGTCTCAAAGAAATAATTTAAATTCCTACCACAGGAAACTAGAAAAAGAAGAGCAAAATATGCCCAAAGTAATCAAAAGGAAGAAATTAATAAATACAAGAGCAGAAATCAATGAAAATTGAAACAAGAAGACAAAGAGAAAATCAATGAAACAAAAATCTTGTTCTTTGGAAAAAAATCATTTAAATTGAAAAACCTTTGGCAAGATTGACAAAATAAAAAGTAGAATAGACACAAATCACCAATATAAGGAATGAAACAGGGGATCACTATAGATCCTGTAGCATTAAATGAATAATGTTTCCTGGAGCAGACATACTTTTCCTTATTCTTCCCACTAAGTACAACAAAAAATCCTAGACATTGCATAATAAAACAAACATAAGAAGACTCTGAAAGGTGGAGAGAAGAAGGCAAACTGGTTAAGAATCTTGGGACCCAAGGAACGACAGATTGGTGTTTCCCAGGTTTTCTTTTTGCCCAATATATCCCAGACTTGTAACTGAAGAAGCCAGCAAGCCAGAAATACCAACAGGAGCAGACAAAGAAAAACCTTAACAAAATCCTCCTCTCTCGAGCCAAAGGACCAGGAAAGGAGCAATCTGGCATGAGAGAAATCTATTAGACAATAACTTCTCTACTTTAGCCAAGAACTACAGAAAAACATCTGTTGTCCCACCCCATCCGTGCCAGCAAAGGCCAAGTGGGAACCCTAGCGTTCCACTCTCATGAAGTTATAACAAGGTGCCCCAATCCCCTGCTGATGTGGTAATCAGAGAAGGCCAAATAGGGAGCTGGGACTTTCATCCCCACAAGCAGGTAACTAGACTCCCCCACCTTCAGTGTCAGAAGAGACCAACCATGTAGCAAGTTGGAACTCCCATCCCTACCCAGCAGTAATGAGAAGGCCTTTCTCTCAGGTGTCAAAGGAGACTACCTGGCAGTAATTAGGTGGCAAATCCCTCTTCCCCTGTCAGAACAGTGTCACAAAAAGCCAGTTAAAGCAGAAGGTTTAAATAAGACCCAGAGCCTTGAAACAAAATGCAAAATGTCAAGGTTTCAATAAACAACCACTTGTCATACCAAGAACCAAGAATATCTCAAACTGAATGAACAAAGATAATCAACAGAAGCCAACAGTGAGACGCTAGAGGTGATAGGATTCTATGATAAAGATTTTTAAATTAGCCACCATAAGAATGCTTCAATGAGTAATTATGAACAAATGAAATAATAGAAAGCCTCACAAAGAAATAGAAAGTCTCAGTAAATAAATGGAAGATATAAATAAGAAGCAAATGGAAATATTAAAAATGAAAAGGAAAAACTGAAATAAAATCTCAGCTGATGGGCTCAACAGCAGTCACATCAAATTAAACTTTTGAAAACTAAAAACAAAGAAAAAAAATCTTCGCAGCCAGAGAAAAATGAAACCTTACCTAGTGGGGAAAAACAAGTCAAATGGCAGTGGATTTCTTATAAGAAACCAGAAAGGCCAGAAGGAAGTGGCATGACATTTTTCAGGTGCTGAAAGGAAAGAACTGTCCAGCACTGAATCCTATACCCAGTGAAAATATTGTTCAGAAATTAATGGGAAATCAAGACGTCTCTGATGAGGGAAAACAGAATTTGTCACCAGCAGAGCTAACCCAAAATAATGGCTAGAGGAATTTCCTGAAGAGCAAGGAAAGGATAAAAGAAGGAATCTTGGAACATCAGGAAGGAAGAAAGAACAAAAGAAGAGTAAAAATAAGGTAAATACAGTAGATTTTCTCCTTTTGATTTTTCTGAATTATGTTTTACAATTGGTTCAAAAGTTACAACACTGGCTTATGTGGTTCCAACATATGTAGAGAAATGTTTAAAACAATTATATTATAAATGGAGGAGGGGAGAGTAAAGGGACTTAAAGAGAGGTAAGGTTTCTACAGTTTACTCAAACTGGTATGTTAACACCAGTAGGTTGATAAGCTACGTACACATAATGTAATACCAAGAGCAACCACTAAACAATCCACGTGAAGAGATACATTCAAAAGCACTATTAGAATGGAATTCTAAAAACTGTTCAAGTACCCCACAGGAAAGCAGAAAAAGAAAACAGAAATAAAAAACAGAGAATAAAGGGAAAACAAAAAAACTTGGCGATTTAAACCCTAACATATCAATAATTACCTTAAACGTAAATGGTTGAAACACACCAATTAAAACACAGATTGGCAGAGTGGATTAAAAAACATGACTCAACTACAGCTGTCTACGAGAAACTCACTTCAAATATGACAAGTGTATATAGAAATGTAATTGAATTTTTCATTTTGATCTTGTATCCTGAGACTTTGCTGAACTCACATATTAGTTTTAGGATTTTTTTTTTTTTTTGGTTGATCTCATAGGCAATCATCGTCTGCAAATAGAAATAGTTTTATTTCTTCTTTCTCCTCAGTATGCCTTTTATTTCTTTTTCTTGCTAAGGCAAGTTCGGTAAGTTCTACATTGAGTAAAGATGGTGACAGCTTATATTCTTGCCTTGTTCCAATCTTAGGAGGAAAGCATTCAGTCTTTTACCATAAAGTATGACCTTAGCTGTAGTTTTATTTGTAGATGATTTTGATCAATTTAAGGAAGTTCCTCTCTATTCGTAGCTTGCTGAGGGTTTGAATCATGAATGAGTGTTGGATTTTGTCAAGTGCATTCCACCATCAATTGATATGATCATATAATTTTTCATCTTTAGCCTGTTGCTATGTGGGGCTAAATTTATTGATTTCCAAATGTTGAACCAGCCTTGCAAAAATGGTGGAATAAATCCCACTTAGTCATGATGTACAATTCATGGCATTCAATTTGCTAATATTTTGTTGAGGATTTTTTGCTCTTAATTTGATAAGAGATATTGGTCCTTAGTTTTCCTTTTTAGTGCTGTTTTGTCTGGTTTTTCTATCAGGATGATACTGGTCTCAAAAAATAAGTTGGTAAATATTCCCTCCTCTCCTATTTTCTGTAAGAGATTGTATAAAATTGTTGCTAATTCTTAAAATATTTGGTAGAGTTATTCAGTGAAACCATTTGAGCTTGGAGATTCCTTTTTGGGGAGATTTTAATTACATTGAGCTCTATGTATTTTTTAACTTCCTTTGAGACTTCCTCTTAGATCCATGGATTATTTTTAGGCATGTTATTGAATTTCTAAGTGTTTGGAGAGTTTCCTGTTGCTTTTCTGTTATTGGTTTCTAGTTTGATTACATTATGATCAGAGAACATAACTCTATTATTACAATTCTCTTAAATTTGATGGCTTGTTCTATGGTCCAGGTTATGTTTTACCTTGATAAGTGTTCTATGGGTGCTTAAAAAATGTGTAGCCTGGTGTTGCTGGGAGTAGTGTTCTATATATGTCAATTACATTTTGTGGGCTTATTGTGTTGTGCAGTTTTTCTATATCCTTGTTGATTTTCTGTCTAGTAGTTCTATCAACTGTTGTAAGTTGTTGAAGTCCCCAACTATATTTGTGGATTTGTCTGTTTCTTCTCTGTTCCATATATTTTGAGGCTCTGTTATTTGGTATGCACACAATTAGGACTGTTATGTCATCCTCATGGATTGATCCTTTTATCATATTAATGTCCCTTTTTACCACTAGTTATTTTCTTTGCTTGGAATTCCACTTTCTCATATTCATATAACCACTCCTGCTTCTTTTTCATTAATTTTTGCATGGTCTATCTTTCTCAATTCTTATTTTCAACCTACTTATTTTGTTGTATTCAAAATGAATACAGAATTTCTTGTAGACATCATATAGTTGGATAACATTTTATAACCCATTCTGCTAATCTCTGTCTTTTAATTGGTATATTTAGACCATTTACATTTAATGGTCTGTTAGCACTTAAGTACGTCATTTTATAGTTTGTTTTCTGTTTCCTCTGTTTATAATTCCTGTTTTATTTCTCTTGACTTCTCGTGAGTAATTTGAACAGCTTTAAAGGATTTCATCTTTCTTTATTCATGTTTATGAGGATTTCACTCAGTATAGTTTCCTTAGTGGTTCTTAGTGGTTGCTCTAGGTATTGCAACACATACATAACTTATGACAGTCTACTGGTATGATTTAGCACTTCAAGTGAAGTGTAGAAACCTTACTTCCACCTAAGTCCATTTACACTCCCCATTTTTTTCTGATAATAGCTCTAAGGAGATGTAATTTGCACACCATACAATTCATCCACTTAACATGTACAATTCTTTGGTTTTAAGAATTGTGCAAACATCATTACAATCAATTTTAGAACATTTTCATCATCCTAAAAAGAAACATTGTAGCATTTAGCAGTCAGCCCTCATTTCTGTCCAACTCCCCCCACACCCAAGGAACCATTAATTTAGTTTCTATCTCTACGGATTTGCCTATTCTGGACATTTCATATAAATAGAATCACAGAATATGTTTACTGGCTTCTTTCACTTAGCACGATGTTTTCAAGATTCATTCATGTTGTACCACACAGCAGTATTATTGCCAAATAATGTTCCATTGTATGAATATACCATATTTTATTTATCCATCCATCAGTTGATGGATATTTGAGTTGTTTCTAGTTTTTGGCTATTATAAATAATGCTGCTATGAACATTCATGTATAAGTATTTGTTTGATATCCCTTTCAACTTCTTGGTTATATACTTGGGAGTGGAAGTGTTGGGTTATATGGTAACTGCATGTTTAGCAGTTTGAGGAACTGCCAGACTGGTTTTTCCAAAAGGGCTGCATCATTTTACATTCCCATCACCAATGTATGATAGTTTCAATTTCTCCATGTCCTTGTCAACTCTTGTTATATTATCTGTCCTTTTGATTATAGACACCCTAGTGGGTATGAAATTGTATCTCATTGTGGTTTGAGCTACATTTCCCTAATGGCTAATGATGTTGAGTACCCTCCCCACTTTTTCAATATAAGTATATCTTAATTGTCTTAAGAATTTCCTCTATATACATTAGACACTACATCAGATGGTACTATAATTTTTGCTTCAACCATCCAAAATGATTTAAAAAACTCACAAAAACTAGCATAGACTATTATATATACCTCTATTTTCACCATTGTGGTGTACATCTTCCCTTTCTGAAGTTCTGAGCCTTCTTCTGTTGTCACTTCTGTTTATAGAACTTCTTTTAGCCAATCTTTAAATGTAGGTTTGCTAGCAACAAATATTCTTATTCATCTGAAGATTTCTTTATTTTCCCTTGATTCCTGAAGGGATTCTCTTGATAGAGATCTGTGGTTGACCATTTTCTTTCAGCATTTGAAGAATGTTGTACCATTTCCTCCTTGCCTTTATGCTTTCAAATAAGAAATCTGTTGACAGTTGAATTGGTGTTCCCTTATAAGAAATGCATCACTTTTTTTCTGGCTGCTCTCAAGATTTTTTCATTATCTTTAGTTTTCAGAAGTTTAATTATGATGTGTTTTGGCATGGATTTATTTGGGTTTATTATATTTTGGTTTCACTCATTTTCTTGAATCTGTAGCATTATGTATTTTGCCAAATTTGAGGAGTTTTCAGCCATTATTCCCTTGAAAAATTTTTTTTAAAATTTATTTGTGGTGAAATACACATAAAATTTACCTTCCTAATCATTTTTAAGTGTACAGTATCTTCACATTATTGTGCAATCTCCAAAACTCTTTTCATCTTGCAAAACTGAAGCTATATACCCATGAAACAACTCCCCACTCACCTCTACCCCCAGCCCCTGTCATCGTTCTACTTTCTCTATGAATTTGACTACTCTAGGTATCTCATATAAGTGGAATCATACAGTATTTGTCTTTTTGTGACTGGCTTATTTCACTTAGTATAATGTCCTCAAGGTTCTTCTATGTTGTAGTATGTGTCAGAATTTCCTTCCTTTTTAAGTCAGTCATTATTTATTTGAGTCTTCTTTCAGTACTTCTTTTTCTCTCCTTTCCTTTTAGACACTGATGATATAAATGCTGGATCTTTTGTTATTGTCCCACAGATTCCCTGTGGCTATGTTCATTTTTTTTCCAGTCATTTTCTCTCTGTTGTTTAGAGTGAGTAAATTCTACTGCTCTGACCTAAAGTTCACTGATTCTATCTTCTGTTGTCTCCACTCTCCTAGTGAGCACATCCAATCAGTTTATTTCAGTTACTGTATTTTTCATTTCTATAATTTCTATTTGCTTTCTTTTTATAACTTCTATTTCTTTGCTGAGATTTTGTATGTCTTCATTTGTTTCAAGAGAACTTGTAATTACTTGTTGGATCATTTTTATTATGAAGGCTTTATAATCCTCAGAGAAAATCTGATTCATCTTGGTGTTGGTACCTGTTCTCATTCATGAGTGATTTTTGACTGTAGAATGGAGGTTTTTGGATACTATATTATGAGATTCTGGATCCTATTTAATGTTTTTTTTTTTAAAGCAGGCAGTCCCTGTATTGAGGTACATGAGGTACATGAAGACTGGGTACACGTGTATGTTCCTGTTGCATCTCACTGACATGACCCTGGCAAAAGTAGGGCAGTGACTTACACTTCCTTGTTGCAAATGGGCAGAGTGGAAGCTTAGCTATCTGCTTGACTCTACTGACACTATCCCAGTGAAGGTGGAACACTGACCCACGGGGCTTCTGGCTTCTGTTATCTTTGAATGGAAGTGTAAGCTCAGCTCTCTGGTGGGCCCTGCTGATACCACGGGAAGAGAGGGGGAGAAGTAAAGTACCAACTAGCTCCACCTTTTACCACTTTGTTAAGCCTTATTGATGTTGACTAGGGGTGGAGGCTCAGCTCCCCACTGGTCCCCGCTGACACCAGGGGTAGGGGAAAAGTGGAGTGCTTACTAGCCCTCACACTCATCCTTTTGTTCAGTCTGTTTGATGTGGAGGGCTTGGAAGCTCAGCCTCCCCATTGGGCTCCACTGATGTGGAGATAGGGATGAAGTCCAGTGGCAACTAGCCATGCCTTACACTAAGTTGTTAACTCTCCGTGCTTCTGGGTGAGTGTGGCAGCTTAGCGTGCCACTGGACTGGGCTAACAGTACTCTGGAAGGAGAGTAGGAACACCATCTGCTTCTGCCAGATGGGGTATTAGAAGGACTGCTTGCTCAGTTCTGTCAACACTACCCCAGCAATAGAATAGGAGCATGCTGTCTGCTTTTGTGTGGGAAGGGTAGAGTAGATGATTAACTACCTACTAGAACCCATTGAAGCCGTGGGGCAGTGGGGAGGGTATGAATTTTTTCTGTTGGCATTTGGCTGGAGTAGGGCAGGTATTGCCAAAAAGATTTTCTGTTGTTAGGTGACCTTTTTACCCTTTCCTTTAGTTACAGGGATCGGGCTTTTCTTAGATCCTTTTTTTTTTGTCTGTGCCTATTGGCAGTTATGAATTGGAGGCATCTGTAGTACCCTGCCTAGGATTTATGGGAGGCAAAAAGGAAACCCAAGGAGCCCACTGCTGCATTGTTGCAGAATTCTGAGGTAGTCTGCCTTGTTCTTTCTACCTTTAATAGTCATGTTTGTTGTGTTATGTCCAGGGGTTTTTAGTTGTAAGAGGGAAGATCTATAAAGGACAGAAGTTTCTCCATCTTGGCAGAAATATAAGTCCTCCTATTTTCTTTTTTAAGCAAAAAAAATCAGCAGAGCACACAACATCCTCAAAGATGGATTATTTTTTTATATCTAAGGGGATTTCTGACAGTAGTAATTATTTAAGGAATAAACCATAGTGAAAGAGTGTCTAGGAAAACTTAAAGAGAGAGAGAGGTTTATGAAAAGCCATGCAAGACACCTTTCCTAATTTCACTGGAAATTTGTGGATGTTAAACAGATCACTCTTAGCGTGGCCCAAGTTCTCTTTCTATACAATGCTCCTTTGTGGTTTTGTAAGGCTCTTTGTGTTTCTTGGGGGAAAGATGTAAGTGGTAGGGGAAACTTTGGCTCCTTGTGCATAAAACAAGATTTAACATTTACAATTACTGCTAAATAAAAGCAAGACTGGTGGAAGTAGGGTCTCCTAGGGGGGTGCAATAGTAGCTGCTTTAAGTCTCGAAAGCAATAACAGCAACATTTTCCCATACTAATATTCTCAACTCTAAGAACTAATGACTTTTACTTGTTGGAATTCTTGGTGTAAAATACACGATTTCAAATTCACTGTTTCAGAAGAGGTCCATACCTTCACTTTACAACCTCTGTCTTACATGCCATCTTCTGGTCCTTAAACCCTTTCCTCCCCCTCAAACCAGTATGCTTCAGATGCTGCTGCATTACTAGTACCAAGCTGATTAAAGCACTGGATATTATAAGGAAAAAGCAAGTGTATGACCATGCTAAATCACTTGGAGGCAGTGTAGTTGAAAGAACTTTGGAGTCAAAAAGGCCTTAGATCAATTCTTGTATCTGCCACTAACTAGTTGTGTGGCTTTGGATAAATTACTTAATCTTTCTGAGCCATAGCTTGCTCATCTGTAAAATGAGAATAATAATACTGACTTTACAGGATTGTAATGAGAATTCAATGACATAAAGCACATAAAGTAAGGGCCCAAAGTTGGTACTCAACAACTCTATAAAAGCTTCTAGAAAACATGACTAACCTCTGACAATTGTGTCTGTATTCATTTAACTTTTTGCCCACTTGACCATGTAATGGCTGTTTCCTGCTCCTCCCATGCCTTAAATTCAATCTCGGTACTTATATATGTTACAGTTTATGGGACAAAGAGCCATCATTCACCTGAAACAGGAAAAGATTGACATGCTCATCTTATCCTGATGTTTATAATTACTATCTCTAGTCTCCAAAATAGAAGCCCAGAGAAAATAAAGTAAAAAACAAACAAAAGCAAAATGTTTTGCAATGCAACCTAAACATTTCTTGCTCAATTCTCTTCTATTTTACAACACAGGTTTGTTTCTATAGTACAAGATTGCTTTTCTTGTATAGGTATGGGGAAATTGAACCTAAATTTTGAGTTTTAATGGTATATTAATGATACTGTACACCACTGACAATAACATCCAGGGTCCTATTCAACTGACCTAAAAGGATCTAGTGGTAAGGAGAGATGGACATCACCAAGACGGCAGTTTGGGGGGGGGGGTCTATGTCTTGCGCCTTACAAGATTCAAAACTTTTGTTCAAAAAATTCAATTTTAGCTTTTTCCACCCAGAGACAGTAAAGAGAGCTGATGCTCTGTAACCAAAATGGAATGCTTATGGCTGGAAAAAGCTTCCAACCAAGTAGCTCTCAAGAAAGCCCAATCTGCCCAAGTCAGGCAAGAGAAGGCCAACATGACTACTTTAAAGTTGAGATGAGGTCTAGGTGCCAGCCTGGTGGAGCAGCAGTTAAGTTTGCATGTTCTGCTTCAGCAGCCTGGGGTTTATGGTTTGGATCCTGGGTTCGGACCTACACAACACTTGTCAAGCCATGCTGTGTTAGGCATCCCACATATAAAGTAGAGGAAGAAAGGCATGGATGTTAGTTCAGGGCCAGTCTTCCTCAGCAAAAAGAGGAGGATTGGCAGCAGATGTTAGCTCAGGGCTAATCTTCCTAAAAAAAAGATTAGGTCTAGAAGCATCAAAAAGACAAAATGAACACCTGCCCAGAGGGGCCAATAAGACAAAGAAGACTTTATTTTTCTTCTTATATTTTCTCACCACCTGTACCTTCTGCTCAAATTACTTAACATCTCTGAGGTTGAAATCCATGTCTGTATGTAAAATGAGAATAACCTCCATTTCATGTGTGGGGATGATGTGAGGATTAGAGTGCCTAGCACAGCGCCTGGAACATAGGAGAAATGTAATAGATTATACTTATTTTTAGAACAGAGCTTGAGGGCTATATCATAGCACTTGGCTTATTGAGTCCAGAATAAATGGATTCGATATGTTAAATAGTTTTTATAAAATAATTCCAACTCTGTCTAAAATTAATAGAATTTCACAGCTGAAAGGGACCTTAGAGGTCATCTAAGGTTTTTGTTTTAAACCTGTAAGAGTTTTGTCCTGGCATAAATTTGATCTCATATAGTAATCAGCTCAGACAAATTCTTTTGCTGAGGTATTCTGTAACTAAGCTATTCAGAAAAAGTACAGGTTTCCAGAGCCTAACAGTTAACATCACAATTAAGTGTTACAGAATACTTACTATTGTAGGTCTTTGTAGGCAAAATTCAATCAATTATCAAAGAGACCATGTACAGGTTGGTTAGATGTTAAGTCACAGATATATCTATATGACTATAATCTTGCTCCATTTCTGCCAAATGCAAGACAGGAAGGAATAGTCCTTACAAAAGGGTGAGGAAGAGGAAATACTGACTCCTTATCTCCCAGTTTTACCATCCAGTACAGCAGGAAAACTAAGATGGCAAAGGTAGACTACCATTGTCAAAGAAGCTATAAAGACCTGAAATCATAGTAAAATCAGAACCACTCAAGTTGGTATCAAACATCAAATCACATGGGGAGTCGAAAACATACCCTGGATTTTTCTTTTCTAAATTACAACAGAAGCAATAAAAAATAATGAGGAACACAAGTGACAAAAGAAAAAAACAGATAAATTGGACTGCATCAAGATTAAAAACAGTGCTGTGAATGATACCTGCAAGAATGTTAAAAAGACTACTCATAGAATGGGAGAAAATATTTACAAATCATATATCTTATAAGAGACTTGGATCCAGAATATATAAAGAATATATAATAAAAAGACAAACCACTTGAAAAATGGGCAAAGAATCTGAATAGACATTTCTCCAAAGATGATATACAAATAGCCAATAAGCACATGAAAAGATGCTCGGCATCATTAGTCATCAGGGAAATATAAAGCAAAACCACAATGAGAGACCACTTCACATCCACTAGATGGCTATAATCAAAAAGACAGATAATAACACATGTTTGTGAGGATGTGGAGAAATTAGAACCCTCATACACTACTAGTGGGATTATAAAACGGTACAGCTGCTTTGGCAAACAGTCTGGCAGTTCCTCAAAATGTAGAACATAGAGTTACCATTTGATTCTGAAATTCTATTCCTGGGTATATACCTAAGAGAGATAAAAACATATTTTCATTAAAAATGTGTATATGGATGTTCACAGCAACATTATTCATAACAGTCCAAAGCGGAAAGAACTCAAGTATCTGTCAACTGATGAATGGATAATATATGGTATATCCATACAATGAAATATTATTCATCCATAAAAAGAATGAAGTACTGATACATATTTCAACATAGATGAACCTTGAAGACATTATGCTAATTGAAATAAGCCAGACACAAAAGGACAAATACTGTATGATTTCCCTTATATAAAGTACCTGGAATAGGCAAAGTCATAGAGACAGAAAGTAGAAGAGTGGTTAGCAGGGGCTGGTGGGAGTGGGGACTGCGGAGTTAAATTTTAATGGATACAGAGTTCCTTTTTGGGAGGATGACAAAGTTTTGGAAATGGAGAGTAGTGATGGTTGCACAACATTGTGAATATACTTTGTGCCACTGAAGTGTATCCTTAAAAATGGTTAAAATGGGGGGCCAGCCTGGTGGCACAGTGGTTAGGTTCGCATGTTCCACTTGAGTAGCCTGGGGTTGGCCGGTTTGGATCCTGGGTGCAGACCTACACACTGCTTGTCAGGCCACACTGTGGCAGGCATCCCACATATAAAGTAGAGGAAGATGGGCATGGATGTTAGCTTAGGGCCAGTCTTCCTCAGCAAAAAGAGGAGGATTGACAGATGTTAGCTCAGGGCTAATCTTCCTCAAAATAAATAAATAAATAAATGGTTAAAATGCTAAAAAATATATATATTTTATCACAATAAAAAAAGAATGAAGTATTGATACATGCTATAAAATGGATGAACCTTGAAAACATTATGTAAGAGAAAGATGTCAGACACAAAAGACCATATATTATGTGAATTCACGGACGTGAAATGTCTAGAAGAGGCAAATCTATTGAGACAGAAAGTGGATTAGTGGTTGCTTAGGGCTGAGGGAGGGAATGGAGGAGTTGGGGGATGATAGCTCAAGGACTTCTTTTTGGGGTGATGAAAATGTTATAAAATTGATTTTGTTGATGATTGCAAAACTCTGTGAACACTCTAAAAACTACCGAGTTGTACACATTAAATGAGTGAAGTGTATGGTATGTGAATTATATCTCAATAAAACTGTTTTAAAAAAATTATGAGGGCTATAACAGTCAATAATTAGTGAGCAATGTATTACTTAGGTCCTTTGGAATTTTGCTGTGTGTGTATCATATTTAATATACTATTTATATACTATGTTTAGCTGTTTTTTTTTTATTAATGTTATGATAGATTACAACCTTGTGAGATTTCAGTTGTACATTTTTGTTAGTCATGTTGTGGGTACACCACTTCCCCCTTTGTGCCCTCCCCCCACCCCCCCTTTTCCCTGGCAACCACCGATCTGATCTCCTTATCAATATACTAACTTCCACCTATGAGTGGAGTCATATAGAGTTCGTCTTTCTCTGACTGGCTTATTTCGCTTAACATAATACCCTCGAGGTCCATCCACGTTGCTGTGAATGGGCCAATTTTGTCTTTTTTTATGGCTGAGTAGTATTCCATTGTGTATATATACCATATCTTCTTTATCCAATCATCAGTTTCTGGGCATGTAGGTTGGTTCCACGTCTTGGCTATTGTAAATAACGCTGCGATGAACATAGGGGTGCAAGGGACTCTTGGGATTTCTGATTTCAGGTTCTTAGGATAGATACCCAGTAATGGGATGGCTGGGTCATAGGGTATTTCTATTTTTAACTTTTTGAGAAATCTCCATACTGTTTTCCACAGTGGCTGTACCAGTCTGCATTCCCACCAACAGTGTATGAGGGTTCCTTTTTCTCCACAACCTCTCCAACATTTGTCGCTCTTGGTTTTGGATGTTTTTGCCAATCTAACGGGTGTAAGGTGATATCTTAGTGTAGTTTTGATTTGCATTTCCCTGATGATTAGTGATGATGAACATCTTTTCATGTGTCTATTGGCCATATTCATATCTTCTTTTGAGAAATGTCTGTTCATGTCCTCTGCCCATTTTTTGATCGGGTTGTTTGTTTTTTTGTTGTTAAGCAGTGTGAGTTCTTTGTATATTATGGAGATTAACCCTTTGTCGGATAAGTGGCTTGTAAATATTTTTTCCCAATTAGTGAGCTGTTTTTTTGTTTCAATCCTATTTTCCCTTGCCTTGAAGAAGCTCTTTAGTCTCATGAAGTCCCATTTGTTTATTCTTTCTATTGTTTCCCTCAACTGAGGAGTTATAGTGTCTGAAAAGATTCTTTTGAAACTGATGTCAAAGAGTGTACTGCCTATATTCTCTTCCAGAAGACTTATTGTTTCAGGCCTAATCTTTAGGTCTTTGATCCATTTTGAGTTTATTTTGGTGTGTGGTGAAAAAGAATGGTCAATTTTGAATCTTTTGCATGTGGCTGTCCAGTTTTCCCAGCACCATTTGTTGAAGAGAGTTTCTTTTCTCCATTGTAGGCCCTCTGCTCCTTTGTCGAAGATTAGCTGTCCATAGATGTGTGGTTTTATCTCTGGGCTTTCAATTCTGTTCCATTGATCTGTGGACCTGTTTTTGTACCAGTACCATGCTGTTTTGATCACTGTAGCTTTGTAGTATGTTTTGAAATCGGGGATTGTGATTCCGCCAGCTTTGTTTTTCTTGCTCAGGATTGCTTTAGCAATTCGCGGTCTTTTGCTGCCCTATGTTTAGCTGTTTTAATAAAGTGTTCTATTTTAATTTTTTAAAAAAGATAAAAGTGAGGTAATATCATTTTCTCAAGTAAATTCCATCTGTGTCTAAAAGCTGGCATTTTTTACTATACTGACAAAGGCCAAAGTACCTTGTGGCTACATCTGCAAACTACAAGGGAAGCTAACAAGAAATGAATGTTCTTCTGAATGTTAAACTGCAAATGTAATCACATCTGAAGAGCCTCATATTCATATGGTGTTTAAGTTACAAAGCACTTTCTGATATATTTCTGATGTATTGTTAATACCCTTGTGAGGCAATCACAATGGGTGTTAGGCCACCCCCCTCCCTTGTCCAAGAAATTAAAGAGATTTGATCAACCTAAGTCCCACAGCTAGTTAGTGGCTGAACTAGATCTGAATTCCAAATCTATTTTCAACCAAATGCTCTGTCTAATCCACCATTCTCTTCAGTAAATTAGATCACACAGTGCTCCATAAACAGGACATATTTCTATATAGCGACAGCAAACTAAAATCATGAAAAATATATAAATAGGCCATTGATATATAAACTCTCACAGATTGACAATTTGTGTTTCTACAACACAGATTGTGTTCCAATTCATCTTTTTGTGATCTCTAAATAAGTTTACTGTGTTATGTGCACTTATGGCTTTTAAACAAAGGCATGAATAGCATAAGATAAATCCAGGCAAGGTTGGGGGCAAATGGGTTCTAGGTAATAATTTTGTTGATAAGTATTTTCTGGACATATGCATTATATTACTTTGAAATCAGACCTAGACATGGTCTCTTACTTCAAGGAACTGCCAATCTAATAGGAGGAGGAGGCAAATAAAAATAAATATGTGACGAATAAAGAAACAAATAAATTGGAATTGAGGAGTAAAGAGAGAGAGGTTAGAAGAAAAATGATAATGGACTCAAGGGTAGATAGGATGGCTTTGAAAAGTGACTTACAAAGAGTTTCAGAAAAGCCTTGGTTGGAGTGCCTAGTTCAAGTCTACCATTTTGCTGCAAAAGGTAGATGAAAGAGATCCTAATCAGAATAGCAGTAAGAGTGCAGTTTGTATTGATTTTGTTCACATAGGCCTCAACAAATGCAAGGACTAGCATCATATAAGAATATGATTTAAAAATTCATTGGTTTTGTTAAAAATATGATGTTGAAAGAACTGATTTCATTGAGTGAATAACAAGGAAAAATGTCAAATTATTTGGTGTTTGTTCCAAGAAATGCATCCAAAATCTTTGAACCTATCAATCAATAATGTGAGCAAAGAAAATAGCTTCTGTAATCTCCATGGCACTTAGCCCAACCTTGCATAAAAAAAGCTATGCCTTTATTAGTGATTTTTATACAGAGCCTCAGGCAATTTGGAAAGAATATTTCCAAGATCTAGCAAATAATCCATATCTGACCTTTGGATTCTTTTTTCCCGTTACAGCTACCTCCATTAAATTGTTTCCTAAGAATAGAGAGAAAGCTATGACTGAAAAGAAATGGATGCATCTTGCTTTCTCTACATCGTTACATTCCCATCAGAAACTTGCTTCATACCTCCTGGGAGAAATGATCAGGTACTTTGTTGGAGATCAATACACTGAAACAATGATTATTAGTTAGGGTTTTACAATATCTCATTGAGTCTCTCATTTTTTCCAGGGGTATTAGGAAATTCTTAGAACATTAATTTCAGTTCATTTTAACTTTTAGTATAAATATATGCCAAATGGCACTCTTTTGGGGAGGAGTCGTGTTGGCCAGGGAAAGAAATCCCAAATCCCAAACAATAGAGCATTGTAACTCCAGAGGTTGGAATCATGGCTTTAGCTCTCTGCGTGGCACAAACATCAAGTCATGACCTTCTATTGTTTCTCTGGTGTCAGAAAAAGTGAGAAAGAAGAGGGATAACTTCGATGCTTGGGTTCTAAAACCTTAAAAACACATGTATCTAGAAAGTCTACTTAATTGTTAATAGTGACTATGTTTGGGAACTGAGGTTGCGGTGTTAGCTTTTCCTGTGTTATATCATAAATTTCTCTAATGCTTAACTTTGTTTTAGAAGGAGCATGTATTGCTTTTGTATTCATTAAAACTTTCAACTGAGGTGTCAGAAGCCAAATACAAAATAAATTAGAATTATTAAGCCTAAAAAGACAAATTAAATAGTTTAAGTCTGAAAACAGCTGGTTATAAATACAAATACTAGTGCTATAGAATTCTCACACCACCACTGTCCAATAGAAATATAGTGTAAGCAACAAATTTGAGCCACATATGTAATTTTAAATTTTCTATTAGCCATATTAAAAAAGCAAAAAGAACCAGGTGAAATTAATTTTAATATTCCATTTTATTTAACTTGATATATCCAAAATATTATAATTTCAATATGAAATCGATATAAATATATATTATCGAGATATTTTACATTGCTTTTTTGGGTACTAAGTCTTTGAAATCTGGTATGTGTTTTACATTTACAGCATATCCTAATTTGCATTGGTCTATGTGTAGCTCACTTTATTTAGTTTTAAAAAATAATGTAATAAGCACCTGGGAACCAATCACCCAAAATAAAAGCTAGGACTTTGTAAAAAACTTACATCTAATCATATGGTTCCTTCTCACTCTCATCTCCCTACTTCTCACCTACCCAGGGTAAACTTTATCCTAAACCCTATGTTCATCATTCCCTTGATTTCCTTTTCATATAACTGTATCACATTTATATGTATCCCTAAAAAGCTTTTTCTTTTAAAAAAAACTTAGCTGTTTTTAACTTTATATAAGGGTTATTCTATCGTAGTTAACATTTGGCAATTACTTTTTTTAGTATTCAATTAGGTTTGCCATTATTATAGGTTCGAGGTGACTTGTTTCTTAAATGTATTTAATATATACATAGGTTTTTAATTTTATTTTTATCAGTTTTATTGAGATATAATTGACATATAAAATTGTATTAGTTTAAGGTGTACAACATAATGATTTGACACAGGTATATATTGTGAAATGACTACCACAATAAGTTTAGTTAACATTCATCACCAAACGTAGTGAGAAATTGTTTTTCTTGTGATGAGAACTTCTAAGATCTACTCTCTTAGCAACTTTCAAATATATAATATAGTATTGTTAACTATAGTCACCATGCTGTATGTTACATCCCCAAGACTTATTTATATTATAACTGAAAGTTTGTACTTCTTAACCACCTTCACCCATTTCCCCCACCCTGCACCCTCCGCCTCTGGCAACTACCAATCTGTTTTCCGTTCCTCTGAGTTCAGTTTTCTTAGATTCCACATATGAATGAGATCATACAGTACTTGTCTTTCTCTGTCTGATTTATTTCACTAGCATAATGTCCTCAAGGTCCACCCATGTTGTTGCAAGTGGCAGGGTTTCCTTCTATTTTATGGCTCAATAACATTCCATTGTGTATATACCACATTTTCTTTATCTACTCATCTGTTGATGGACACTTACGTTGTTCCCAAGTCTTAGCTATTGTGAATAATGCTGCAGTGAACACGGGGAGCAGATATCTCTTTAAGATAGTGATTTCATTTCCTTCAGATATATACCCAGAACATTCATAGGTTTTTTGGTGACAACTTCAACATAGGGGACTGACTTTTTTTTTTTTAAGATTTTATTTTTCCTTTTTCTCCCCAAAGCCCCCCGGTACGTAGTTGTGTATTTTTAGTTATGGGTCCTTCTAGTTGTGGCATGTGGGATGCTGCCTCAGCATGGCTTGATGAGCGGTGCTGTGTCTGCACCCAGGATCTGAATCAGTGAAACCCTGGGCCACCGAAGCGGAGGGCGTGAACTTAACCACTCGGCCACAGGGCCAGCCCTGGGGACTTACTTTTTATAAGCTTAAAATTATATTGGTAAGATTCATTCAACCAACTGTTGCTGCAGTTCATTGGTTTGACTGCTGTTTATTATTTCATTGTATATCATAGTTTATCCATACACTATCCTGTTTATGGGCATTTGGGTTGTTACACTTTGCCACCATATAGTCTTAAGTCTGCTATTGTATACATGTAAGAGTTTCTTTTAGACAGAGATCTAGGAATTCACAATTCTCACCCATTTGAAACAACTATGGAGTGGATGAGGGAGAAGGCAATGAAGATCAGCCAGAGAGAGTTCCAATATGGGTCAGAACCAGTAGGAGGAGCAATTGGTAGGGATGGGGCTGTTTGTGGAGGCCCATGAAACACTGCGAGTGGCAGTTGGTCCTAGTTTTCCAATCTTGTTTGCTTTACTGGGCTGTAGCATGTGGAGTTAAAGCTTAGAACAGTAGCAGAGGGTATAGCCAGGCCCTAATGCTGAAGGTTCCCATACAAATTTTAAAGAATGCCAACACATGTAGAGAATTTGGGTCCTGTCTTCCTCAGACCCACCACTCTTGTCTTGTTCTTGGTGGTCAGTCCCTTTCCTCTGCATCCACTAAGTTGTCTTTCTGCACTGGGCTCTGTGCAGGTATATTCTAGAGGTACTGGCAGGGCAAGAGAAGAGCTTGACTTTTGGTATATATGAAAGCATTCTCTAGGAGTAGGGGAAGATGAAAAATCCTAAAATATGAAGTTTGGTTTTTTTCTGTCCTAGACTACATTAAAGTTCATTACTTTGAGCACAGTAAGAATAACCTCCAGGGTGTTAGGGCTTAGCATAGCTGGTTCTAATGGAAAAACATGAATCTTGAACTGTTAGCTGGATCAACTACAAGGGAATGATTCTGAAGGAAGAGGGGCTGAGGAATTTATGTAAAGTTAGGAGACAAAGCAATAGTTCAGGGCCTAAGCCAAGGGCCTGGCAATGAGGAAAAGGAGAATTAGACAGGTGCCTATGGGGATATGGAACTCATATTTGTCCAGGGCTTTATAATTTGAAAAGTGCTTTTCAAATCACACTATATTTAATCCCCACAGTGACCCTGTGAAATAGGTATTACCATTATGGCCATTTTATAGGAACTGAGGCTGAGAGATTAATAAGCATGTTCAAAGTTTCATAGCAAGTAAGTAGCAGACCTGCAACTTGAACCGAGGTCCCTAAATGTGAAACCAAAGTCTGTTTCACCACCCCAGTGATTTACAATTGAGGTACTGAAGTGTGTTACAAATACTTTGTTGTTAACAAAGTACTAAAAGTCACTAATGATTTACTTAAATAAAACTGGAATAGATACAACGGTATTTCTATAATAGTGTCATTCTCATTTGCATTCTGATAGGTTTTCTTGAGCAGGAAAGAAAGGGGCCTGGTTATAGCAGCATGCTAGAAAAATGCTTAGAAACCCAGGAACCCCAAGAAGGGAGTTCTGCATGTGAATACTATCCAAGCTGTAATTATGCTGATAAAAGGTCAAGATCTGCGATACTATACCATAGCAGTCAGAGAAGTAATAAAACTTCAGGAACTAAAGGAGAAGATAATAAATATGTGATGATAAATTACAATGTAATTTTAATTTCTTCATTTGTATTTAAATGTGAGAATAGAACATTATGTGTATTGCAAAGAATTGCCCTTTGGAGAAGCCATTTGTGGACAGCATTGTTACTGTGGTACAGGAATAAAACTGGAAAGGGCCTGCAGGTCATGAACAAATTTTTAACTCCTTCCGTCAATCTCTCAATGACTTACCAAGTGTTCGCCATTATACAACTCCTGTGGCTTCATAGACATCTGCATTGTCTACTGCTTATCTCTTAAGATCTTTCAAATATAGCTTTCTCTGTTAAAAGAAGGGTATAAAATAGCATGGGCCTGTAGCATGTTTTCTTCCAATCTGTAGAAATTTATTAATTACTTGACTGTTTGCTCATCCTGTGCTAGTTGCCATGCTGAGGTGGAAGGGATCCCTAACCTCTTGTGGTTTACCATCTAGCTAGGAAGATGAGAAATGTACGTGAAAGAGACCTAGAAAATGTGAGTAAAAGTAAGACCACTTACTTTGCTGCTATGGTTGCCACACCGTGACAATGTTACATGATATAATAAGCATAAGTAGACCTTTCGTTTTCTTGTAATCCTGTTTCTTTGAAATCCCCAAACCAATAAACTCTTACAAACCACGTTTTTTCTGTATTCAACTTTTATGAGAAGTGACACTTCACATTTGTACATCACTGTATAGTTTACATGGCATTTGCACACACATCATTTCATTTGGCCCCTGCAGCAATCCTGTGAAATGACATGGAGGCTGACTTACTACGTGTTAGAGGAACAATCAGGGAGGGAGCTTAGACTTCAACCGAGATCAGATTCAGTCCAATCTTCAATATTTACATGTACAGTTTTGACCAATAATTGATATTCATAAATGATATTCTTATGGTCTTATAAGATTCTGAAATATATCTTGCATCAAGAATTACTAAATTATATCCTGGGTCACTGTCATGTTTAGCATATTTGGTTGTTAATTTTTAAAAATCCATATGAAATATCTTAGAATTTATTACATAATCTTTAAGATGGCTTCTAGTAGAGGTAGTTAAATATTATATCTCACATTTCTTTCTAATTACAATGCCATATAGTCCTCACCTAGCAGTTTTACGCACAGTTAACATCTCACTTACTTGGCACCATACAAGAAGTCCCACAGAAAATGAGTTTTCTGGGTAATTAAAGCTTACTCGACTAACAGCAAACTTCGAAATCTGACAGAAATCTTTCTAAAATGTTTTGAGACTTCCCTATCTTGTCATGCCAATATAGTTGTCTATTGAGGACTAAGTATCACTATGAAAATCCCTTACTGGACCATACAGTGAGATGCTCAGTGTTTACCAAGGCATACAGGGAAATCTGAACCCCTACATTAATGGTCTCAAGTGACTCCACTTTTCCAGTTATTCTGTTTTTAGAATTCTTCTGTTATTTATACTGCTAACTGTGCCTTCTTAGAGTATCAGCTTTCTTACACCTATTAGACCTCTTCTCCTATTCTGATTGCTTGTCAGACAACTAAGCTCATTACATCAGTAAGTAACCTTTATTTTATTTTATACACAAGAGTAAACCAAGAGGCTTAGTGAGGTTGGTGCCATTCCTCTCTTACAGGTATAGAGTGAGAGGCCTCAGTGGATTGAGATTTTGTTCCCAGATCATAGGGTTTCCATCCTCCCCCCTTTTGGGATTCTAGGCTGTGTTTTTGGATGTCTGAGGTTGCTAAATAAAAGAACTTTGAATAATCAGAGTATACTGAGACTAATTATATTTTGCTTACAAAATTCACATTCTGTATATTTCTGCAAGATGGACAAAATCATGCGTAACAAACTATCGATAGTAATAGCAGTTTGCGATATCCAATTTTTATTCTTTAATTCTTAATTCGTTGGTGGGAAAAGACAAAGAATATTCTGAAGACAAGCTTTATTTAAAATAAAGACTCCACCTTAACCTTTAACAGTACTTTATATTTTTTAAGTGCTTTAGCATGTATTATCTCTTTTGATCATCACAATTCTGTGAGATAAGCAGGATAGCTTCTTTCGTCAACTATTAAAGTAGCTAAGAGGTTGTGATGTTTGAGAAAAAGCATTCTCATTTATTCTACCCATAACCTGAGAAGTAGATGGATTAGTACTATTTTCATTTTGCAGTTGATACTAATAATTACCAATTATTGAGAACCTGGATGTGCCAGCACTGAATTAGGCATTTTATATTATCTTTAATTGCTATAATATTGTATCAAAGGAAGTACCACTATTGTCTTTATATAATGAGGAAACTTATGCCGAGAGAAGTTACATGACTTGCCAAGGCCACAAAGCTAAAAGTAATAGAGCAAGGATTTGAAATTAGGTCTCTTTGACTTTAAATTTGAAATCAGGTGTATGTGACTTTAAATTCTATCTCTTTCCTTACCTCAAGCTGTCCAAGAGAGAAACCAAGGGTCAGAAAACCTGCTTCTTGATATCAACTGAGTTTTTTTTTCTTATATGTATATTTCATTCATGCACTGGAAGCTTTACTGTACTAAATTTGGGCCTTGTTTCTGATAGCCTCTGGATTTTGCATACTATGCTGGGGGTGAGGAGAACACATTAAATTCAAAATGCTGAACTGAAACTTGAAAACAACCTCTGAGATAAAATATTTGTTCCACAAATATATCCTTCTCCTTTAAATCGGTTTCAGTGTAAACCTATGTTTTAAAGAGCTTTGGAGATGACTTGTAAAGATAATGCACAATACAAACCAATGACTTTATGACTCATGTAAGAAGTTTTTTCTTTTGAACAAAATAGAGATTTAAATGTGTGACCTGAAATATAAAATTTCATTTTTGAAAGCGTGCAATTCATACTTTAAAATTTGATCATTTCAATGTAGTTTATTTTTTAACAGATGAAATATATCTGAAATTCGAAGACAGAATCAAATTGCTGTATTTACAATAACTGAACATCCTCTCAGGAGACACTGTGAAGTTATCATGAGAAACACATTCTTTTTCCATTTCCTTTTTAAGAAATCATATTTCTAAACAGATTAGGATCAAAACATAGCGAATTACCAAGTCAATCTTCTTCCCGCTCTTCTGGCACAATGTAAGATAATGATGCACTGAATTTCATAAAGACAACACTACAAACTTTCTGGCAGCAGGCCAGGCCCATGAGTTGTTTTGCTATAGGGAGACTAGATCTGCACAAAGCCACCTTGTCTCTGGTACACCATTTGACAAATAGCATAGATTGGTTAGATCCCTGGCTTGGGGTATATCGAATCCCAGTGAGGCTAGACCCTAAACAACTGACCTGATGCACCACAGTACTAGGTTCATTAAAGGGCTGTATCCTGGAAGCAGTGGTAAAATGCAGCCAAGATTCATAAGCCTACAGCTTGGTACTTAACCATTTCAAAAATGGCTACTCTACATTTCTGAACATGTTAATGGCACCAGATCTATGTCTTCTAAGTCAGCTTGGAGTCCTAAACAAGAAAGTAGGATCAATCATTGCTTCTAAATTACATTGAGGGTCTAAATGTATTTTGCTACCCTGAACCAGAGATTAGTAAGTAGAAGATGAGGGAAATTAAAACTGCTACCAAGGTTAAGAATCATTACACTGGCTTATATCTTGTATTCAGTAAAAAGGAAGAATTGTGTTTGCCTTGCTAATATTTACTTCTCAAGTGTATGGAGGGTAGAGGAGAGATGTAGTGAGGTGGAGAAGATGCCAAGATAATTTGGGATTAAAATGCCATTTATCAAATGCCTGAGTGGGCATTTGAAAGCCCGTCAGGCTGTTCTGGGCTCTTGTCACATTTTCTCTGCCCAAAGGTTCTGCTTCCTTCAGTCCTGCCTCCAAGCTCCTATGTTGCATATCAGGTTTCCTAAGCCACGAGGAGAGCCAGCACACCTTAGGGAATTGTACTTGCTGTTCAGTTTGTCAGAAATGCACTTTCTACTTTTCTTCATCAAAGTCCCATTCATCCTCCAAAATCCAATTCAAATGTCACCTCATTCTTCCTGTATGCATGCCTAGTATGTGCCAGCCAGTGTGTACTTCTCCTTGGAGATGCACTTAACGTATTTGATTGGCCATTTTGTGGTTCCTTCCTCTATGCTTCTACTGCAAACTTATCATACCTCTATATAAGCACTTAACACCTCTGGGAATTATTTTGCAAGATTTTCTCTTTTATGAAGACCATGGGCTTCCAGAACTAAGGAACCTTATCTTACCAATTTTTCTATCCCTGGGTATAACAAGGTGCCTTGCACATAGGAAATGGTTAATAAATCTCTAGTTATTACTCTATTCTCTCCCTCCCTTTCATTTATATTTGCTATTTTCTATTTACTCATCTGACTTGATTCTTAACTCTTCTGTCCCTATTACTCTACTAAAACTGCTCTCACCAATGTGGCCAACAACATCCTTCTTACTGAATTCAGTGGATGGATGAGACACACTTTTTCCACTGGGCTTGCTAAATTGGTAAGATATAAGCCTAGAGATGCTTGTTGCTATTTTTGCCACCTTATAGGGAGAATCTGGCTGAAGAAGAGGCCAATACAAAGGAAAGCAGAACTGAGAAAGTCCTGATGACATCATTTGAGCTCCAAGGTTCGGCCAAGTTTTAACCCAGCTTCATCAGAGACTTTATAGTTAAATGAGCCAATAAATCCTATGCCCCCTCTTTTTCAAAATCTGAATCCAGTTTAGGCCAGCTATCTGTCACTTGTAACTGAGAGAGTGCCAACATTGCTAATGATCTCCGTATCTATATTTCCAGCCCAGATATGTTTCCTGAGCTTCAGATGCATATCTCCAACTGCTCACAGGTTTCCTCCTCTTGAATTTCCCATAGGGACCTGAAACTCAACCTGTCTAAATCCACACATCTTCCTCCTCCGATCATTATCTCAGTGAATAGTATAGCACCTTGCCAGAAATCTGAGTGGCTTCCTTGACTCCTTTTTTTCTCCCTTCAATCAAATCACCAAGTCCTAGTTTTTTCTACCTACTAACTAAATAAATCTGTCTACTTCTGTCTCCTTTGCCGCTAATCTAATTCAGTCACCATCATTCCTTATGTGTATCATTGCAGCAACTCCTAATTGCCTTCTTTGTCTCCCTCATGCCCCCTCCAGGCCATTTTTCTCCCCATTTTATCCACTTTTTTCTTTACTACGTTTTTTATAAATTACAGTAACAAATGCTTATTGTAACAAGTCAAACCATACAGAACTATATAATGAACCACTTAACAGTTATCCCTTTCCGATTTAACCCCCTTCCATCTGAGGTAATCAGGAATTCACAGGTTGGTGCCTCTGCTTCCCACATCTGTTCCTATGTTCATATCTATATCTATCTATCTATCTATAAACATTTTTAGGGTTTTAAAATCTTTCTCTTTTTTATGAAAATGAGATCATATTATACACATTACTGTGAAACTTGCGTTTTATTACCTAGCAAAGGAACATGGCTATTCTTTCAGGTCCATACATAAAACTAACTCATTCCTTTTAATAGCTGCATAATATTCAATAGTATGGCTATGTCATAATTTATTCAATCATTTCTTTATTCATAGATAGAAAGGTTATTCCTCTTTTTGCCACTAAAACAGTGCTATAATAAACATCCTTGTATATATGACCTATGTACTGATAGTCTTATTTCTGTAGGATAGATTCCCAAAACTTTAAATGCTGGATCAAAGGTATCCTAATGTTTAATTTTACTAGAAAGTTGGATTAATATCCAAGATGGGCATAACAATTTATATTCTCAAATGTGACACACCGCATTAACAGAATGAAGGATAAAAACCATGTGATCATCTCAATAGATGTAGAAAAGCATTTGACAAAATTCAACATCCTTTCATGATAAAAACTCTTCACACATTAGTTATAGAAGGAAAGTATCTCAACGTAAAAAAGGCCATGTATAGGGGGCTGGCCCCGTGGCCGAGTGGTTAAGTTCGCGCGCTCCGCTGCAGTCGGCCCGGTGTTTCGTCAGTTCAAATCCTGGGCGCGGACATGGCACTGCTCATCAAGCCACGCTGAGGCAGCGTCCCACATGCCACAACTAGAAGGACCCACAACGAAGAATATACAACTATGTACTGGGGGGCTTTGAGGAAAAAAAATAAAATCTTTAAAAAAAAAAAAAAACAGGCCATGTATAACAAGCCCACAGCTAACATCATACATCATACTTAACAGTGAAAAGCTGAAAGCTCTTTCTCTAAGATCAGGAAGAAGACAAAGATGCCCCCTCTCACCACTTCTATTCAACACAGTACTTAAAGTCCTATAGCCAGAGCAATTAGGCAAGAAAAGAAATAAATGACATTCAAATTGGACAGGAAAAAGTAAAATTGTCTCTGTTTGCAGATGATATGATCCTATATATAGAAAACCCTAGACTCCACCAAGAAACTCTTAGAAATAATAAATGAATTTAGTAAAGTTGCAGGATACAAAACCAACATACAAAAATCAGTTGTGTTTCTATACACTAATAACGAACTATCCAAAAAAGAAATTAAGAAAATCACCCCATTTACAATTGCATCAAAAAGAATAAAATACTTAGTAATAAATTTAACCAAGGAAGTGAGAGATCTGTAACTGAAAGCTACAAAACACTGGTAAAAGAAATTGAAAAAGACACAAAAAAAATGGGAAGATATCCTGTGATCTTGGATTGGAAGAATCGATATTGTTAAAATGTTCATATTACCTAAAGCCATCTAAAGATTCAATGCAATCTCTATCAAAACTCCAATGAAATTTTTCACAGAAATAGAAAAAACAATCCTAAAATTTATATGGAACCATAAAAGACCCCATATAGCCCAAGCAATATTAAGCAAAAAAATCAAAGCTGGAGGCATTACATTTCCTGATTTCAAAATACAATGCAAAGGTAGAATAATCAAAGGCAATCTGGTGGTCTGTTGGTTAAGATTTGGCTCTCTTACTGCTGCAGCCTGGGTTTCTTGCTCAGGGAAGCACACCACCCATGTGCTGGTTGGCATACTGTGGCAGTTGCGTGCTGCTGTGATGCTGAAAGCTAAGCCAGGGGTATTTCAAATAGCAGCAGGGTCACCCATGGTGGACAGGTGTTAGTGGAGCTTCCAGACTAGACAGACTAGGAAGAAGGACCTGGTCACCCACTTCCAAAAAACTTGGCCATGAAAATCCTGTGAACAGGACGGGAACATTGTTTGATATAGCGCTGCAAGGTGGGAGGATGGCGCAAAAAGACAGGGCAGGGCTCTGCTCTGCTGTACACAGAGTTGCTAGGAGTCAGAATAGACTCCATGGCACTAACAACAAAAGACAGTACAGGGGGCGAGCCTGTGGCCGAGTGGTTAAGTTCGTGTGCTCCACTTTGGTGGCTCAGGGTTTTGCCTAGTTTGAATCCTAGGCGTGGCTATGGCGCCACTCATCAAGACATGCTGAGGTGGCGTCCCACATAGCACAACCAGAAGGACCTACAACCAGAGTATACAACTATGTACTGGGGCGCTTTGGGGAGAAGAAGAAGAAAAGAAAAGAAAAAAAAGATTGGCAACAGATGTTAGCTCAGGTGCCAATCTTGAAAAGAAAAAAGAGTACAGGCATATCTCATATTATTGCACTTTGCTTTATTGTGCTTCACAGATACTGTGTTTTTAAAAAGACCCTCCACCAGCAGAAGATTATGACTCGCTGAAGGTTCAGGTGATGGTTAGCATTTTTTAGCAATAAAGAATTTTTAAAATTAAGGTATGTACATTGTTTTTTTAGACACAATGCTGTGGCACACTTAGTAGACTACACTATAGTGTACACTTTGTATGCACTGGGAAACCAAAAAATTCACATGACTCACTTTATTGCAATATTCACTTTATTGCAGTAGTCTGGAACTGAACCCATAATATGTCTGAGGTATGCCTGTAATCAGAACAGTATGGTTGTGGCATAAAAAGACATAGAGTAATGAAATAGAAATAGAGAGCCCAGAAGTAAATCTATGCATTTATGGGCTGCTGATATTCCACAAAGGTGCCAAGAGCACATAATGGGGAAAGGATGTTCTCTTAAATAAATGGTGTTGGGAAAACTGGACAGTCACATGCAGAAGAATGAAGTTGGACCCTATCTCACACCACATACAAAAATTAACTCAAAATGGATTAAAGACTTAAACATAGACCTGAAATGGTAAAGCTCTAGAAGAAAACATAGAGAAAAAGCTTCTTGACATTGGTCTGGGCAATGATGTTTTGGGTATGACTTCAAAAGCACAGGCAAACAAAAATAGACAAGTGGAATTGCATCAAACTAAAAAGTGCCTCACAGTAAAGGAAACAATCAACAGAGTGAAGAGACAACCTACAGAATAGGAGAAAATATTTGCAAGCCATACATGTGATAAGGGGTTAATATCCAAAATATGTAAGAAATTCTAACAACTCAATAGCAAAATAATAATAACCTGATTAAAAAATAAGCAAAGGACCTGAATAGACAGTTTTCCAAAGAAGACATACAAATGGCCAACAGATATATGAGAAGATGCTCAACATCAATAATCATCAGGGAGATACAAATCAAAACCACAATGAGATATCACCTCACACCTATTAGAATGGCCATGATCAAAAAGAGAAGAGACAATAAGTGTTAGCGAGGATGTGGAGAAAAGGGAATCCTTGTACACGGGTGGTAGGAATGTAAATCAGTACAGTCACTATGGAAAACAGAATGGAGGTTCCTCAAATATTAAAAATAGAAACACCATATGATCCAGTAATCCTACTTCTGGGTGTAAATACAAAGGAAATGAAATTAGTATCTTGAAGACATATCTGCACTCTCATGTTTATTGCAGCAATATTCATAATAGCCAAGATACGGTAACAACTTAAGTATTCGTTGACAGATGAATGGAAAAAGAAAATGTAACACACACACACACACACACGCACACACACAGAGTATATGCATTGAGCCTCAAAAAAGAAGGAAGTCATGCCATTTATAACAACATAGTTGAACCTGGAAGATATTACCCTAAGTGAAATAAGTCAGACACAGAAAGACAAATATTGCTTGATATCACTTATATGTGGAATCTAAAAAAATTAAACTCACAGAAGCAGAGAGTAGAATGGTGGTTGCCAGGAGCTGGAGGGTAGGGGAAATGGGGAGATGTTGGTCAAGGGCACAAAGTTTCAGTTATGCAAGATGAATAAGTTCTGGAGATCTAATGCATATCATGGTGACTATAATCAATAATACTGTAGTCTTTACTTAAAATTTGCTAAGAGAGTAGATCTTAAGTGTTATCATCACAAAAAAGGTAAGTACATGAGGTTCTATAGAAATGTTGATTAGCTTGATTGTGGTAATCATTTTACAAAGTATACGTATATCAAAATATCACATTGTATACCTTAAATATATACAATTTTTATTTGTTAATTATACCTCAATAAAGCTAGAATAAAATCCAATTTATAGTCTTTCCACAAATATATGTGCTTTCCCACCTTCTAATTAGCATAGGATGTTATAAAATTACTGCTAATGTACTTGTGTGATGGGTAGAAAAATGACATATCATGCATATTTTATTTTAAAAATTAAATTTTCTTTGTTTATTCTAAATTAGTAGTACAGGTAGATGTTAAAAAAATTCAAAAGATACAGAAGCATGGAAATTAAGTTTAGTTTCTCCCCACCCCAACCTCAAACACTCAGTTTTCTTCCCCAGAGCAACCACAGTTACCAGTTACAGATTTATCATAATTTATTTAATCATTTCCTAAATAATGGACATTTAGGTTATTTCCAATCCTCTGCTATTACAAATAGTACAGCAAAGAACATTGTTGTTGATAAATAATTTCCCTTGTGTGAGAATATCTAGAAGTAAAAGTGGAATTGCTGGTTCAGAGTATATGCATGTAGTATTTGAAGATACTTGCCATATGATCTATTCTTAACATTTATCCTGTGCTTCCCCATTGCCTTTAGGATAGTTTCTATGCTCCATTAAACGGACTCTAAGGCCCTGCATGATTTGGCCCCTGTTGGCCAGTTCATTTATGAACACTTCCCCTTTAGAAATCTACACTAATCCTGCAAACTTCTTTTGGTTCCCCAAATGAGCCAAGCTCCCTTTTACTCTAAGCATTCCAACATGTATGGTCTCTATGCCTGGTTTACCCTTTTCCCAAATCTTCACTTGGCTAACTCTTGAGCGTCGGTCAGGTTGTAGCTCAGATATTACCCCCATTAGGAGACATTCCCTGATGTGTCCCATAGCACCCTATTATACCACTTACTATACTGTGTTGAAATCATCCAACTGTGAGTTTGATGAAGGTAGGGATGTATTTTGTTCACCACTGTGCCCCTAGTGTTCCAAACAGTGAACATTTATTCAACAACTAGTTTGTACTTAATAAACATTTATTGAATGAATGAATGAAAAAAAAAGGAAGCTGTAGTAGTTCCTCACCTGTGAAACAGAAGAGGGCCTGCAGCTCTAGGAGTAAAATCTAGAGTAAGACAGGGTTGCATAAGTAATACACTAAAGAGCCAACAGGAACTTTCTGTCTCTGCATCTACATCTGCCTGTGATATTTTGAGGAACCATACAAAGGGAGCTAAGAGTTCACCACTTAGCCAACAGATTAACCTTCTTAGCCTTCACTTCTTGAAACCACACGCACACTCTTAATCCTTACTTATCCTCTTCATGGACACTAATGAAAAGGCTCATTTGACCATCCAAACTGAAACCCTGAGTATTTGATCAATCAGATATCATCCAAATGGCTAAACCTATCCTAGCTATTATCATTATAGTATAGAAATCAGGAATAGTTCGGAGCAAATTATAAGAGAATTGGAAGGAAACAATTAGACCATTTGTTCTAGTAGTTCAATATGTTTTTCATAACCTAATATATCTGAGGGATACGATATAATCTCATCAGTAATAGTACTATCTCACTATAGTTTTATTAATGGGGTACAGAGTGGTCAGAATTTCCAGGGGTGTGAAAAAACTCCTTAGATGATTTTGAATGTCTTACATCTGAGCAGAGAATCAATGATTCTAGGCTAACTTTTAAAAAAAAACTAAGATCAGAGAAGTGAAGTTAAGATTTGCCCAAGGTCATACTGATAGTATAACTACTAATGGCAGAGCTGGGAATAGAATCTTGGTCTCCTGGCTTAGAGTTCATCACATTTCCTAATGTTGAGAAACAAATAACTGGAAGCAATTTAAGATAGAGCGAGACAGACTAGAAGCACCTTTAGAGAACTTCAGGTCAGCTGGGCCTGTGACCTCCTTTAGGCAAGTAACATATTCCTCAAAGATCTCTTACCTTTACAGCATTTTTCTGTGGGAAGCAGGCATGTTAGCATTTTACCTTACATGATTCTGTATTGCTTATGTTTGTTACGATGAATATGTATTATTTTTGTAATTTTAAAAGTCTCATAAATATTTTTAAGCAGCCTAATCTGTAACTAGCCTCTACACCCAGTTCACTTTGGGGCTTAGGTACTGAGGGCAGGAGTTTGGTAGCTATACCACCTATAGAGCCTGGTACAATGTCTTACAAGTAATTGGTATTCTAAAAATGCTGGTTAACCAAGTGTCAGTGGTAAAAGCCTATTGAGATCAATTACTACAGGGCTAGTTCCATCAACGAAAACATAGCTTTAAAGGGCATTTTGAAGTATGAGCAAGCTAAGACATGTTAGCTTACTTAACATCTTATTTGATATAAAGCCAGTGTCCAGAGTGTTCTGCTGTGGGTACTTAAGCTGTTGGCTTCCATGACCAGCAGGCAACCTTGGGGACTCTACACCTGAAATCAACAATCCTCTTCAAGTCTACACACGTGGTAAACCTTCAAAAGGTTTACTTTTGTCTTGTGAACGAGGCCCTGAGACTCTCTATCAGCTCTAAAAATGATTTTAGTCTCTCTCATTTGATAATAGCACAGTGATGGCTCACTGAAAAGCAATAAATACAAGAGCAATACCAGAATGAGGGCACTTCGTAATTCCAGCTAACATTTGTATAGGCAGAAAGTCTACTTCTTTGAGGCCATAGCCTTTCACGTTCATCTGTATCAATTTAATGGAGCTATGGTCTATTCTATAATTATTTTTAAGAAACAAAGGAAAAAGGATCTATTTCAATCTTATTTGTTTTTCCCCTTTACTCTTTTATAATACCAAAAAAGAATAGTAACTTTTTTTTATCTGTCCAAAAGTAAAGAAAACTACAAAGAGATATTGACAAAAAGGGACACACATACACAGCGAGCTAGACAGAAAAAGAGAGTGACATAGAACTGTACAGATGTGACCATTTGCTGTGATGAGCAGGCCACAGTTTGAGGCTTGAAGTCTTCTTCCTATGGGCTTGGATAGCATCAGTGAGCACAGAAAAGGACAATCTGGCTGAAAGAGAGTATCTTTGTAGAAATTATAATGGTCATCCATAAATTAATGAATATGAGTGCCTAAAATGTCTGGGGGACCATGCTATTATGTTCATTTTCTGGAGAGAACATAGTAATAACAGTTAATAATTTCTAAAGTATTTTTGCATACATTAACACTTTTGATCATTACAACAACTGTGTGAGGTAAGGAGGTCTAATTACTCCCATTTTACAGCTAAAGAAACTGAGGCTTAGAAGGATGTCACTCCTCCAAGGTCACATGGCTGGTAAGATGGCAGTGACATCAGGATTGGGATCCAGAAATTGCAACTGAGTCTGGGACCTTTTCTCTTACACTATGTTCATTTAATGAATGCTCATTTGTTAAATGAATGACCAAACAAACCAATCAGGGGAAATGCATGTTCATTTTTATTCTCTTACTAGGATAGAAAGATGGGGCAGGGAGGGCGGGTGTGGAAAGATTAATATTTTGATTGATTCCTGAAAATGCTCCTACAGGAAGACAACAGGTAGTTTTACAATAATATTTATAAAACATGGAAACTACCTCTGTGGGAATTCTAGATTCATGTTATCTGATTCTAAGACCTTATGACCCTCTAAATATATTCTACATTTCATTCTAACTAAAAAATAAAGTTCTACAGATTTCTGGAGTACCTTGCAAGAGATGACCAAGCAAGCTACCTAGAGCTATCATTACTTCAGAAACATATCATGAGGATAGGTCTCAGCAGGAAATCCTGGTACAGATTTCTGGAACTGTTGTGACTCACAACACCTACAATGAAGGGGTCATGCTTTCCTTGCAGAACAACCACCAAAAGGCCTCATATAATTAGCAAAAATGAACTTAAAACCTGTATCAAATATTTTGGCCAGCTCACAAAAAGAGCAGTAAATTTAAGGTAGAGATGTAGTAAAGAAAAAGACTTCACTCATTTTCTAAGAATTGAAGTCATAAAGTGCCAAGACTTATATTAAAGGGGAACTAACCCTGCGTTTGGAACTCCTGCTTCCTAGTCAATGTCTTCATTTATAGAGTAATTCAATTGGAGAAATTGAGATGAATCCAACCATTTCTTGAATGGTGGGTCAGAAAGATGGGACATGCTCTGGATATAGCCACTGACTTCTTTTAAGGCAAGATAGACTATGCCCATGTTATGCCTCTAATCAACTAGTTAAGAAGCCCAGTGTAAACAGGAAAATAGGCTTCTGTACCCTGATTTATTCCTGGTGAATCTATGCAGGCTCCTATGGATCACTACACGTCCCTTGCTTTTCCTAAGTGTGAGTGAACCATTCGTTGAATTTTTTTTTTCTCCCACAAGGATTAGTGAAGATCATCAAGCTTAATATCTGTAGTTCCAAGATAGAAAATCTAGACACCTTCCCCTGATTTGTTTGTTCAGTCATTCATTTAACAAATACTTGAGTGTCTTCTGTGTACTGGTGTTGTGTAAGGTAAAACCCCAGGACCCACCTTCACTACTTTGCTTTTTTTTTTACCTGTTGCCTATAAATGTATCTGCTCCCTCATTAAACTGTAAGCTTCTCTGAGGGTCTTATTCATCTTTATACTTCTTCTGGTAGTGCCTAGAAGGCTTATTAAATAACAATAAAACAAAGTTTTGGGAACTGAAGTGAAATTAAAGGATAGTAACAAATCAAAAAAATTATACAAGGACCTAGAATTGATTTTCTTGCTCTCTTTTTAAACTTATCTCTATGTTTGACTTTTGAAAAATGTTTTCTTCCTGAAATCTCTGTCATGTTCTTAAATATTCAAGGTAAATGGCTTTTTCTTTGACACTTGTGATGCAAACCTGAGTTGGATAGCTATATTTTTATTATAATATATCAAGTAACTTGTGGATTTAGAATCAATACCTGATAGGTGTCTTTTTGGCCTTAATTCACCCCACTCTGATTTACCTATCCCATCCTACCTCTTACTCTGTTCAGATGGTTCATAGACTCACTTCTTCAACGAGAAGTTCTTCATTTTTATAAAACAGAGTCAGCTCATTGTCCTGAGACACAATGATACACAGTGTAGACTAATATATCCAGCTGCCCCTTTAATGTATATATACTTGGTCATCTAATAGGCACCTCAAACTTAGCATGACTAACTGAATTCCTGATTCCTTCTCTACACCTCTTTACCCTGCTCCTCCCCTGTATTTACCCATCTGAGAAATGGCAATTCTATTAGTCTAGTTCCTTAAGTTCAAAACTGTGAGGTCATCCATGGCTCTTCTCTGTCTCTCATACCCCTTATTTAATCAATCTGAAAATTCTGTCAGTTACTCCTTCAAAATCTATCCAGAATCTGACCACTTCTCACCACCCACACTGCCTCTATCCTGGTTTAAATCATCATCATCTCTTGCCTGGATTATTGTTATACACCCCCTAACAGGTCTTCCTGCTTCTGTCCTTTCTCCCTGCAGCACATTGTCAGATCTTGTCACTCCTGTGCTCAATATTCTTCACTGGTTCCCTATTTCACTCAGTGTAAAAGTCAGAGTCCTTACCTTGGCCAACAAGGCTCTAGATTGGACTTTGCTCTCTGATCTCATCTCCTTTTCTCTCTTGCTCACTTTGTTCCCAGACACACTGATCTTTTTGGAACATACCAAGCATTCTTCTGCTTTTACAGCATTTGTATTTACTGTTTCCTCTCTCCTCTCCCACCCCCAGATATTTGCATGGCTCACACCTTCATTTCATTCAGCTCTCTCCTCTAATAAGGAGGGACCTTCCCCGATCACTTTACAGCCCACCTTGTCACTTTCTCTCCTCTTATATTTTTCTCTACAACATTTATCACCCCCAATTTTGTTTATTGTCTGTCTCTTTACACTGGAAGTTAAGCTCTTTGAGGGCAATAAGAAAAATATTTATCGAAGGTCTATTATGTGCCAGACCCTTTTCTAGGCAATAGGGATGTAAAAGCAAACAAAATAGACAAACACTAATATCCTACGGCATTTCCATTCTAGTATTATATAAGCTTCTGTATTTTCTCAGCAAATATTTGAGGAATGTCTTGAATAAACATAGCAGATACTCAGCAGAGTAACAGAAATGGTTCAAAAGTAAAGGAGATTTGGGTTGACTTGTCACCCTTTAACTCATTGGAGTACCCACCACATCTAAAGAAATGGTTCTGTAGCCTCCCAGGTAAAAGGCTGGAAATGTAATCAAATTCAGGTCTCTCAGACATTCTATGCTCCTAACTTTAAGGGGTTTTTGGATTCCTCCCAGCTATACTGTTACAAGAAAAATATCTGGGACTGCATGAGAAATTAGGCATTGGCACAAAATGATTAGAATCTAGTGATTGACTAGAGTATCAGACCAGGAAGAAATTAGATAAGAAGTGCTAAAAATTAATGAGAGGCTTTGGCCTTGGCCAGAGAGAAAAACTTTTGTATCAAAACAGAATAAATACTGTAAGGAAGATCAGTAGCAGAGATATTGGTAGCCAGATCCAGATAAAGTGGTTTGGGAGAGAGAAGGAAGCTGCTTTCTTTAAGAGAAAAAGTTGGGAGACCAGATGAAGAGGTAAACTTTAGAAGCTATCAGACTTCCCACTTGGAGAGGAAGGAAAGACCATGCCCACTACAGAAGGTGATGTTGCTCTTACCACCTTTCTCCTCTCCTCCTTAGCAACCAGGGAATATGAAAGATTTGGTGGTACTGGGAGTAGCCTCAGGGGAAGAGTCAAAGGTGGAAAGACCTACATGTATCAAAGGGTGAAGCAATTAGGAGAGGAAAGACCATAGCCTTTCCAGGAAACTGGCTGCAAGCAATATGTGAATAACAGGTGCCTTTTACTTCACGGACCACATTTCCTAGGCTTGAACTTCGTCATCAATTGTATGCAAAGTGTCTGCTCTAGAGAACGGCCTCACTGGTTCAGTTCTCCATTCAAGGGCTCAATACCGCTGCCACCTCCATTGACTAGAATACCTCACTTATCTAATTTCTCTGACTCTCTCTCTTTTTTTAATTATAGGGTCCTTGTTTTGAGCTCTTTTTCAGACTTCATCCAGTTCTACTTCGTCTTGCCCCTACTGACAAAGTCCTGGCCCCATTTCTTCAATAGCTCATGCCTTCTGGAACTACTTCCATCACCGGCCCTCACTCACATTGACAAATGTCAGCCTAAAAATCTCATTCTCATCTTTATAAAGTCATATTGTTTTGAAACTCCCCAGACATATATCTTTGGCAGATGTAGCCAGACACATGCTGTCTTTGAGTCCAGATGGCTTTGCAGCAGCCCAGAGCTATGCATTCTACAAACTCCTGTGTCAAAGAGGTAGCATTCTGTCAATTGACAGAGTGATGTTGAAATAGAGAGATTCAAAGGCCCTTCCTAGGAGCTAGCTCAACATTTTGTTATGCTTCACAAAATGCATTGCTGGTTAACTCAAATCTGTTTCACCCTCAATAGAGATGGTTTTCATGGCACACCATAATCTAGATGAAGGCACACTCAACATCACCAACTTACATTTCAAACTCTAACAATTTGCCAAATACTAGGCTAGATTCTGGAGTTATACAAAGAGAAATGAATCCCTGCCCTCAAGAAACTTACAGATGAATTTTAGCAACTCTAGTTCATATTTGAGCATGGTAGTTGATACCAACATTGACATGATTATCATTGGAATTAATATATAATGTAAGCGCCACCATGGCACAACGCTGTCAATTCCAAGAATAGGCATGAATCCTCTTGGTGGCCTTAGTAGATGTGAGATGCCCCCAGGACAGTTGAGGTCCTTATAGAGGGTGATCTTGAGAGAAACTAATGTTACCATGGCTCTCAGACATACTGTGAAAGGACTGAAAGTATCTGGGATTGGAGGAGAGAGGATCCTCGTATAGCCAGTTCTTTTCTCAAAAGACTGATTGGTAGGCTAGTCTGGAAAAACCTTCTTCTGTGACCTTGGGTTTGTGGACAATATATGAGATGGTGAAGCACACTTGAGAAGGTAGTTCTCAGAAGGGGTCTCTCATTAACTGAGATGTGATAAGAGATCACCCAGGTAGACTTACCATCTGCTCCTTCACTGCTTTTGCTTCTTTTATTGCGGCGAACACGCCTACTTTCTTCTTCAGAATATGACTTCTCTTCAGGGAAGAAGAAATTCAGAAGGGCCATCTGTAAAAATAACAAGCAGATGAGTTAAAGGTTGACCCCAGTTAACCATAGCCAACATAAAAAACTAGTTTTCTGTAGACAGTCTACCTTCACCTTAAATTCAGTGTGTCTAAAGCCTGAGCCCATCTTCCCCTCCACTGTACAAATCCTTTTATTTTTGATACCATTATTATTCTAGTCATGTAGAAATAAAATTTTGGTTAATCTCTGAATCCCCTCTCTTCTGCCCTGAATACCTAACGAGTAATCCTTCAAATCTCATTTCTCCATAGAGTTCTGGGGTTCAGAGAGCCTAGTCATGGATTTCTAACTTCCCTCACATGCTACTGATGTCTGCCCAGAATTAAACTGAGCTTGCTACTCCCTCTTGGACTTCATTATTATACATCCATGATTTTTCCACATTCCTATTTGTGCTGAACTTTTGGTTTGTTCCCAGAATGCTGTACATGCAATTATGATTGGATGGTACCATTTATGTTAACGCTCTTCTGGGAGTTAGTCATAACAAAGCACACGATTATTCTCTCCCTCTCCTAGACTCCTACAGAACTCCTATGGTACCTGTGGTCTATAAGACTCATTTTGGTACTCGGTCCTCTACTGTTATGATGATCTCTCATAATAATATAAAATATTTCATATGTGAATGGGCCTGGATTCACTAATGATAAACACAGATTAAATATATACTCGCTGAATTGAATCATAATCTTTTCATTAAGAGTGCTTCTTTGTGGTTAAAAATATGTAGCTTGAGGTAAACAGTGGACAGAGTAGTAGAAGTGAGTGATTCTAATCTCAACTCTGCCACTTGTAGCTGTGTAACCTTGGGCAAGTTACTCAAGCTTTAATTTCCTCATCTGTAAATAGGGATAATTATAGTACTTTGCTCATAAAGTAGTCGTAGGGTTACATAGTATCCAGCATG
Organism: Equus quagga; assembly: GCF_021613505.1. Taxonomy (NCBI): domain Eukaryota; kingdom Metazoa; phylum Chordata; class Mammalia; order Perissodactyla; family Equidae; genus Equus; species Equus quagga. The sequence continues at coordinate 69,983,929 of NC_060276.1, forward strand.
TAATATGCACTCAATAAATGTTAGCTATTACTATGATTAAGATTCATCTTCAAAATAGACTGGTTAGATAGTTTGGGGGTTAAAAAAGAAGACATAAATCCAGATTTTCATCCTAGCGTTAGTTCAAAAAATAAACAATCCAGAATCCTCATGTCTGCTGCATCTCTGATTAATTGGAAAAAACATGGGTAGGACTCAAGAAAACTTCAACATTCTATACAAATTTTCTTCAAAATCCTGTGATTTACTGTTTACATAGAACAAGTATACCTAACAACCTTAATGTTCAAGATTAGCATCTTGCAGAATATATTCATGTATTAAATATAAAATTAATAAATGAATGTATAGGTAATCTCCAACTTGCCATAGGGTTATATTTAAAAAAATTTAGCTTGAACCATATGAAACTGCCATTTTTGTATGACAAAAATGGTTGAATATCAGTAGTTTCACATGGTTCAACTTAGCAGTACTTTTGAGTCACTTGACTGGAATGTAAAATGCATTTTCCTATAGAATAAACAATAAAGTCTGGCTAAGTTTCCAGATAAAGCCTATAGAAAGTTACGCAACCCTCAATATAAGTAAGCTACATACTACTAATAATATAAACCCAAACTGCTATTTATAATAAGATCTCAATCATTTGCAACTCTGCAAGAACAAGTCATTCTGGATAGAAGAGTTTTCTTGATAACTTTGAGCACTGAAACTTACTTCAGCTATTTTGGACAGAAATTAGTCTGCAGTATATGATTTAATTCAGGGCTTACTGAATATGTAGAAGACTATTTGCCCGTACATTAAATGGCCCCAGTCCATTATGGTTTTGACAGTTTTTTTTAAAAAATTACAATTACATTACAAAGCCGTATATGCTTTGTTAGAGAGAAGCATAAAGTTCTCTGGGAGCAAGAGTGAAAGCACCTAATACAGACTGGAAGTAGACAAGTCTTGGAGGAGGTGCAACCTCCGTGAGTCCTGAAGGATGTCAAGGATTTAGTGATGAATGGGAAACCAAAAAGAAATTCCAAGCAAAGGGAGCATTGTGTTTAAAGGTTCAGAGGAAAGAGAAAGAATAGCAGTTTTTGGAAATACAAGTAGCTTAGAATAAGTGGTAGGAGGTGGGGATGAATGGGAAGGAATAAGCCAAGAGACATTAAATAAGGGCTAGATGATGTTAAGGAATTTAGACTTTATCCTACAGCAGGGGGATCCTCTGAAGGACTTTTTCCCTTTGTAAATTTTTGTACCTTATGAAAATTTGAGCTACAATTTATATAAAGTAAAATGGACACATTTTAAGCATACAGTTTGAAGAGTTTTGAAAAAATGTACACACCTTAGTAACCACCACTCAAATCAAGATATAGAACATATCCGTCACCCCAGAATTTTCCCTTTTGCCCCTTCCAGTCATTCTTCAGTGCTACCTCCCACCCTAGGCAACCACTGTTCTGATTTCTATCACTGATATTCTGATTCTACCAGATGATTTCTATCATCTGATTTCTATTAGTTTTTCCCATTCTAGAATTTCACAGAAATGGAATCATACAATATGACTGTATGATTTTTGTGTGTTGTTTCTTTCATTCAACATAATGTCTGTGAGATTCATCCATGTTGTTATGGGTATCAGTAATTCATTGCTTTTTATTGCTGAATAGTATTTTATTGTATGGATATACCACAATTTTTTAATGCATTCACCTGTTGAGGGACATTTGGGTTATTTCCAGATTGGGGCTATTATGAATAAAGCTGATATGAACATTCATATATGAGTCTTTTTGGGGATGTATGTTTTCATTTTCTTGGGTGAACACCTAGGAGAGGAACCTCCGGGTTATATGGTATTTGTTGTAAGGAACTGCCAAATTATTTCCAGAGTGAGCGTACCATTTTATACTCCCGCCAGCAATGTATGAGAGTTCCAGTGTCTTCACCACACTTGGTTGTCAGTTTTTAATTTCAGCCATTCTTGTGGATGTGAAGCAGTGTTTCACTGTTGTTGGTTTTTGAGTTCTTAAACTTCTTTTTAATGCTTTTTTGTCTCTTACCCTGCTGTCAACTATCAGATTTCATTTCACCTACTTGTAACATCCTTTCCAGTCCCTCCAAATTTGTTGTTTATAATCTGCTATAGGCTTGAAATCTTATTAAAACTAATTAGAATCATGTACAAACAGAATAAATAAGCAGTTAGTGTGTTTCTGAATGGCTTTTCCAGTGAATAAGATGCACAGTCTCTGGCAGCTTAGAGGCCATTTGCTTACTGCTCGATACCTGGCTGTGGTCTTGATAGGTGAATTTGTCAGATAATTACATTTTACAAGGCTATGTTATTACAGCATAGTGCTGTTTTTAGGGGAAAGGAATTTTGAAGTCCAAATGGAGGACCTCCTTACTATCGCCAACTACAATTCCAGAATTTCCTTCAAACTTGGTGTTCCCTCAGGGGCTCGGCTCTTATGGATGTTCTGGCAGGGCCTCCAGCACCTTCTTGTGTCCTGGTGGCAGCAGTAGTAGTACCCGCTCACGTATTATTCCAAAGGGTCTGATGGGAACTTGTGAGGCTCAAGCTCCCAGAGGAGGAGGTCTAAGGGAAAAACAAACTCCTGCAGACAGCAGAAACAACTCCATCTTCCATGGGTAGTAGGAATAGCTTAAAGTCCCTTAAGAGAGGCTATTGATGAATATGGGACATTCATAAGTCAAATGTTCATTAGAAGGGGACTGCCTGTGTATGAAAATGCTTTGAACATAGTTTCTATTTTCTCAATAAAAAACAGAAGAAAACAACACAAAACACTGCCCTTATTTGAGTTTCAATTAGAGGTAGGAGGGAAAACTATCCTCTGTATACTGTAATGGTAAAGACAAAAATCAGTGATTGCTTGTATAAAAAGTCTGGAATTCTAGCTTGAGTTTTGAATTCATTAGCACGGCCTCCATAGGCAAGTTGCAGAATATAAACAAAACAGGCTTCTCTCTTCGAATATTGTTTTCCTATTGCACAAGGGAGGAGGCATCAGGAATGTTGGCCACAGCCAGCATTTTGCTAGAGGGAAAAAAAAATCTAATTCTTTACACTTTATTAACTGATTACACCCTTGTTTCCTATGGTAAAAAGCACCTGCAGAATACAGGGATCTCAGCTGGAAACAATTCATTAACAGTGAGGCATGAGGAATACATCCATTATTGCTAGGGACTCTCCAGATATTGTTACAAACGAGTATCTAAACCCACAAAATTATTAGCCACTTTTTTTCTTTTTACCATGACATAGAATAAATACAATTCATTTTATATTTCATGACTAATGTATTTGATTGTATTAGATGATCCATAGGAAATTTCTAATAAGCTTCTTGAGGGTAGGGGCCGCATTTTATCCATTTTTGTATACCTAGTGCCTAACTCTGAGCCTGGCAAACATAGTAGGCCCCTAATAAATATCTATCTGTTGAAAGAATAATAGGACTATCAGTAATCCATTCCTTAAAGCTAGGATTTTATTAGACCCTAATTGGACCTCATTTCTTAGGATCAACCATAGAGAGGTAGACTAAGGACTCATTATAGTACTGGCAGTAATCAAATCAAAGGCATCTTAAGAGTGAGAGACTCTGTAGGTCAGTGGCTCTCAAACTTTGGTTTGCACCAGAATCACTAGACCTGAGCGTTAAAACATAGAATCTTGGGCCTTCTCTTCCCCAAATTTAGATTGAGTAGGCTGAGGTGGGAATCCTTGAATCTGAATTTTCAACTTGCTCACTATAGGATTCTGATGCAAGTAGTCCTTGAACTACATTTTGAGAAACTGCTGCATTGTTCATTCTTCAACTAGTTGATTTTCTGGAGACTAAAAAGGCTAAATCCTCTTCTGCCACTGGTAAAATAGGACTCTCATGTAGATAATGTTTTTCACCTTTCATTCCTAGAGTTAATCTGTTTATATAAATTGGTACTTCATCTCTCTCAAGAGGAGGCAGGTATCTACTAGGCTTTCTAAGACTGGCAAATCACCATTTTTTAAAGAAGATTTCTCTTTCAATGTTCTTGAATAAATCTATTTTTCTTATTACAACCACTGCCATCACTAGCACCACCCATCAGCAATCAGCTTGCACCTTCAAATAAAATACAATAAAATGAATAAAATAATTTATACCTTGAGATATTTAACAAAATCTCCAAGTGATTCCACCATAGCACCATTCTAGCTCACATAGACTTGAGCAGCCAGTACCAATGAGTGAAGTAGGGTTGCCCAAACCAGTTTGATGGATATGTCATAGATATAAGAAGCTGACATTGAACACACTTCCAATCTTATAAGAACCCTTAACTCAACATGCTCTGATTTTCAACAAACGGTCTGGAGAAGGTCACTCGGGGTGTTGTTGCCTGCTGAGCAAACCCTGATTACTTATCATATGGAGGGCACTGAACTAGACACGATCTTTAACATACACAGAGAAACAACATGCAAGTAATCCTTGCTTTGCAATTCAACGAATGGTAACAGTACATAACAGGAGGTAGTAAGGCTTGAAAAGCAGTGTGACAAGACAGGAAGCACAATATGTGCTGGTTGCTGAATAAAGTGTGCCAGCTCCTGAGAGCAAGCAAACAAGAATACTCAACAGAGCATCTTATGGGAGCTGCCATGAACAGGGTAGGGGTAGAGGTGGCAGAAATCAGGCCAAAGGCCAAAGGAAAGTGGCACCTTGGTGTGAGTGCCAGGGATTGCTATCCCCTGTTGTAAATATGTCTGATGACAAGTGAATTTATGTATTAAAGCTAAACATGGAAGCTAAACACAACCAACATTTTTCACATAGAGCTAAAAGCAGTTACTGAATTCTGCTCCCTAGATAGTTTGATTTAGAAATCGCTGCTCAACAATGCAAGTGACTGCAAAGTAGAAAGAAAAATAAAAAAGAACAGTATCTTTGAAGTCATTACCATAGTGGGGCATCAGCAAGAAATTATACTACAGACCAGTTCAATCTCTGGCTTTTCTTACTTCCCATTTTTGGGCTGTATGGATTACCTAACACATATCAAATAATAATTTATATATCTTTAATATTAATTTTTCTTCCCCCATTGGTAGTAAGCTCCTCAAAGGTAGCTTTATTTGTACGTTCAGAATCCATGTGGACTTGTCCTCTGGGCAAGGTTAAATTTGCTTAAGATGCACATCAAGGGTGAAAGATGAGTTATTTTAAACATACAGCTACTAACGCAAAGGGGGGAAATGCTCTCATGCTCTGATCATCTGTTTCCTATGTTTGATTCTATTCCTAACATACAGATCAGAGCTGGAAAAATAGAAGCTGACTGAACTGATTCGCATTAATGGATAATGCAAGTTGTGTCCAGCTTTTGTATGACTTTGAAATTCACATCCATCACAGATGTCACGTCTACCTCGTTGAACCGTTTTATTGTCAGAGTTGGAGTCAGGCTTAATGTAAAATGGCAAGAGAGGACCACCACTACTGAGATTCTGGAAGTCAGCTGGTCTATGAGCATTAAAATAGTGTTCATTGCTGACATGTGCAGAGATGCAATGACAGAAGGATACTCAAGCATCTTTGGTATGGTGAGTTTTATGGCATAACCATAAGCAGAGGTGGCATAAGAAATACTCTAAAAGATGTGCGAAAGTATAGCTTCAAATAACATGATGTAGTTGTGGGCTGTTTGGGAAAACAGCAGCAGAGACCAGCTTGAAATGCAACAATAAGGAATTTGGAAACTCTTTTTGAGCAAAGGCTTTTAGCTGATCCCAAGTTGAACACAGAAATACAGACAGTGATGGGCTCTACAAACAGCAGCTGCAGCCAGCCACAAATCAAAAAGCAGTTTGTATGTATGTCACAGAGAAAGGACTTCTGGTTGAAGGTTTAGTCTTTGCTCCCTACAAGTATGGGTGAAATCACTAGTGAGATCTTTGAATAGGAAGGGCAGCAATATATACTGGATGTCACTGCCTTCCCTTGGGAGTATCTGCTTACTTAATTTGTAATTCCTCACACTTCTATACTGAAAGCTACTTTGACACATAAGAAGAAAAATACACACTTCCACTTGTAATACTTGGAAATCACTAAAGGCTATAATTTGTGAATAGAATCAGTTTATAAATTAGAATGTACCTATAGAACTTACAGAAGCACCAGGATAAAACCATCCCAGCCAATCCTGAGTTCTGGATTCAGAAAATATCAGCACAAATACATCCTCTTAATTATGAATTCTTAAATGGCTCTTGAACAGTTTTATAACGATGTTGCAGTTTACCTTTACAAAGCTGGACAAATGCAGGTTAGAGTGGCATTAAGACCAAAATGAGATCGCCCGTGCAATCCATTTAGTTTATACTTTTTCCCTTGTCTAAAATTTCACTATCATTAGCAGTCTATGAAATCCATTCTGGTTCCCAATAGAAACCTAAACCACATAAACTACCTCTAAGCCATATTTGACCACAACATTCAACATCAAAAATGGGGAAGAGTGAAAGGGAGGTAGCTAGTGAAAAGAGAGTTGCAAGTCAGAATTTGAGGGGGAGGGGAATAGGACACAGGTAAGAAGCAAATTTAAACAGATGGCTATTGATTCTAAGAGGGCAAAAGTGTTCTAAATATCTTAGAAAAATTAAGCAGTGGGAAGGATTTTAGGGAAAGATGAGTCATTCAGTTTAAGGTGATGTTGAAATACGTTGTAGACAAAAGTCCAACTATTGTAACTAGGGCTCAGATGATGAAAGAAAGGCTATGTAACTAATGGTCCAAATATATCCATGGAGTTGGGTGGATAACAAGGATACAAACTTAGTGCGTGCATGGCCAGTGGACCATGAACCCAGGACTGGCTCACAGGAATGTGAGTATAGAAAGTGAATCTCAGAGATTAGTCCAAAGGGGACGGTCAGGAAGGACAGGGTGTAAGTACAGTAAATTGAATTCAAAGGAGAGTCCAAGATAAAAGTATCTTAGGGGCAGGGAGGTTAATCAGTGGTGATATAATCAGCAGAGATTCAGCCTACAATCGATGCCTGTGAAACACAAACCTGAGGATTGGGAAAAAACAGTAAAGGGCCTGGGATACAAATTCAGATCTTTAAATACTGTAAAACTAGAATCACCAATGGTAGAAAAGGACTAGTGAGGAAAACTGTGAGGCCAGGAAGACCATTTCACTGTGAGATTAGATAAAGTTGCAATGCTCTCCTTAAATAGCTTGGCATTTTAGTGTCGGTTGTATCCAAGTGTGGCCAGGACCTCCCTTGAGGTAAATAAAAAACAATTGGTTATGTGACATCATGGTAGACCGATACCGTTTCAGTAACTAAAACTGAGAGAAATTTTTTTCAATGACTGTTGATTGGAATCCAGCAGAGGGTGTTTCTATGGAAATCTTCTTTTCTCAGAGGAAAATTCCTGACTCTTGCTTATGACCATGACAGTGAGTGAAGAAAGCCTCACGCTGAGTATTGTCTCATAAATCTTTTCCACTGCATCTCAACAGAGCTACCCACTCAAAAAGAAATTAGGATAAAATATAAAGAAATGAAATGAAGTATAGCAAAATACTCTATTCATTAGAGTCAATTTTATGCATATCCATTGTTTGATTGTTACTTTAGGGAACTAAAGCCATCTTGCCATGGAGCAATAGAGAATAAGATTTTATTGCTGTCTACTATTCTCTTTCACAGAGCTTTAACACTAATGAATTCTCTAATTTATCCTAATGGGTAAACGATGTAGGTTTGTCCATTTTATAGCTTATTGCTCCTAATTACAAATAGTTTCCCAAAAAAATCACAAAAAGCTTATAAACTTGAAAATTTGACAAGTATGTAGACATCTGGATCAAGGTGGCTGACTAAACAAACAATTTTAGCTCCTCTCTCTCCCAAGATCCCATTAAACAACTAAAAAAAGACACAAGGAAGAGAATAATTAAGGGAATAAGCAAAAAAGAGGTTTCAACATCTTTCTGAAAGACAGAAAGTGTATGGGATGCTGACCGATAAAGAAGGGCAGAGAAAGTGACAGAGGGGGGCTTACAAGCTGGGAGGATGCTAGTTTGCCCTGTAGGCGGACCCCAGAGAAGTTTGAAACTTGGAAATGCCAGGTAAGGGAGAGAGTGAGAATGAAATGTGAGAAATCCACTGAAAGCCTGTGTATTGAATAATCATCTCCTGTCCTTATTTATAGAACTCCTAGTATTTAAGCATTTATCCCCAAGGCAAAAAAAAAAAAAAAAAATCAGAAGGTTCTTCTCTAAAGAGATTAAGTCATCTAAAAGGAATTGAAGTAGCTAATGTGGGCATTAGTGTCCCAGAGCAAAGACATCTCCATTCTGGAATTTAGAGGTCCCCCAGCATAATGGTTCTATGTACATGGGTGGGGCTTACAGGCCTCATATATGGGGTAGCCAGCCGTTTTGCTCAACCTCTAGACACATCATAAAATTTCAGAACATCAAAGATAAAACAAAAATCCTAAAATCTCCCAGAGAGGGAAAATATTAACAGTTAAAGGAACAAGAATTGGAATAGGTTGATCATCTCATCAGCAACACTGGGTGTGTGAAAGAATAATAGAGAAATGCCTTCAAAATTCTAAGGGAAAATTATTTTGAACCTATAGTTTTATTCCTAGCCAACTATACATTGAGCTTGATAGTGAAAAAAAAGACATTTCCAGATGGCAAAGACTCAAAGTTCACCTCTCACCCCTTTCCTAGGAAGTTATTTAGGAATATACTCCAGCAAAACGAGGGAGTAAAGAAAGACAGAGGTACACACTGGGTTCTGGAAAGAAGGGACCTAAAACCAGAGACTAATAAAAGTAAGTCCAAGGATGACAGCTACACAACAGTCAAAAGGAGCATTCAGTCTGGATGGATTCAAGGAGGGCTCCAGAAGACAGGCCTCCAAAAAAAAAAAAAGAGAAGGAGCGGGGCTCAAGATTTTATCCACCCTTAAGAAATTAGAGAAACTATGGATACTGCAGACAATGCAAGAAAAAAAAATAAAGGCAATTAGAAAATCCAGAAAAAACAAAACGTTGTACAAATTAAGAAATGTTAACGCTCTCATGACACTTGATAGAAGAGAGAAAAATTTCAAATAGCCACATTAATATAAACACTGCATACTGATTTCAGCTTTCATAAATAACCAAGACACAAAAGCACAGGATACTTAATTATAAAGAAAGAGCAAAACATAAATGTTATCCCTCTTGGCAATGTGAAAAGACAAATGACAAGACAGGTAGAAGAGATGAGAGATAAAGAGAAGAACAGGGAACTAATGGCCTCATCTTATAAAAAGAGTTAAGAGATACTGTCTATAGTTTATGGAACAAGAAATAAAGGTCTAAGGACATTCCTCAAACAAATGAACAGAGGAACTAAAAAGCATGATAACTATATTGGGATGAGAGGGAATAACTGAGGTATAGCCTCATTTATCTCAGCAGAAACTAGATAAATCAAGCAATAGCAGTATATATAGAAGGAATCAACAGAAGAACTAAACAGAAACAGTAAATAGAGTTGAAAATAATGATCTCAGAGGATTAGGACTTGGGGTAGGGAGGGTTAGAACAGTGAAGTTTTGCGTAAATTATAAGCCTTTATGTACATAGCTCATATATTTTTTTAAAGCCATGTGCATGTATTACTTGGCTACTTCAAAACCGCCCAGGAACCTTGAAACAGAAATCTTTTGCCCCTACTAAACTCAAACTAGCCTCTGAGAATCCTCGCCTGAAAAAGAGTGCTCGCAAGGGGCCATCTAAGCATAGCTCCTGTCTGTTATTCAACCTGCCTCTTTCCCACAACCCCTGCCCGAAAGCCTATGTCGTTTCTCTTATAACCATGGGAATTTAACACAAACTATGGATTAACAACCAGCTTCATTTTCAGCCACAGAGATTACTTTTTATGGCTTTATAGGGATATAATAAACTGCACAAATTAACTGTACAACTTGCTAAGTTTTGACATATTTATATACATATATGTACACCTGTGAAATCATCATCATAACCAAAATAATGAAGATATCCACCACTCCCAAAAGCTTCCCCTTTGTAGTCCCTTCCCACTCAGCCCTGTCTCCAATGCCCTCTGCATTCCTAGGCAACATCTGCTTTCTGTCACTATAGACTAGTTTTCATTTTCTAGATTTTTATATAAATAGAATCATACAATGTGTACTCTTCTTTTTTTTTTGTCTAGCTTCTTTCACTCAGCATAATTATTTTGAGATTCATCCATGTTATAACACGTATCAGCACTTCATTCCTTTTTACTGATAGGTAGTATTCCATTGTATGGATGTAACAGAGTTCGTTTATCCATTCACCTGTTGAAGGACACAATGTTTTCTGTTTTTAGTTACTACAAATAAAACTGTTACAGACATTGGTGTACAAGTCTTTGTGTGGACATATGCTCTCATTTCTCTTAGGAACTACCCAGGAGTGGAACCGTTGGGTTATATAGTAAGAATATGTTATAAGAAATTGCCAAACTGTTTTCTGAAGTAGATGTGCCATTTTACATTCCCACCAACAGTGTATGAGAGTTGCAGTTTCTCAGATTCTCATCAAAATTTGGTATGGTAAGTCTTTTTAAGTTTAGCCATTCTATTAGGTGTGTAATGATCTCTCATTGTGGTTTTAGTTTGCTTTTCCCTAATGACTAATGATATTGAGTATCTTTTCATATATCTGCTTTGGTGAAGTGTCTGTCCAAATCTTTCACCTATTTCCAAAAATTGAGTTGTCTGTTTCTTATTATTGACTTTTAAGAGTTCATTATATATTCTGGATACAAGTTCTTCTTTTCTTTTTAAAGATTGGCACCTGAGGTAACATCTGTTGCAAATCTTTTTCCTTTTCTTTTTTTTTTTCTTCTTCTCCCCAAAGCTCCCCGGTACATAGTTGCATATTCTAGTTGTAGGTCCTTCTGGTTGTGCTACATAGGACGCCGCCTCAGCATGGTGTGATGAGCAGTGCCATGTCCACGCCCAGGATCTGAACCAGCAAAACCCTGGGCCACCAAAGCAGAGGGTGTGAACTTAACCACTCCGCCATGGGGCCGGCCCCACAAGTTCTTTATAAGATATGTGATCTGCGAAACTTTTTCTTCCAATCTATATCTTGTCTTTTAATTGTCCTAACAGTGTCATATAAGGAACAAATTTCTAAATTTTGATGAAGTTCCACTTATCAATTTTTTCTTTTATGGACCATCCTTTTGGTGTCATATTTAAAAAATCTTTGCTTGATAGTTTTAGAATTTACATTTAGTCTATGATCCATTTTGTTATTTTTTGTATAGAGCGTGAGGTATTAATGAAAAAATAATGATGTCCAAGTGTTCCAGCATGATTTTTATTAGAAAGAATATGCTTTCTCCACTGAATTGCTTTACGCCTTTGTTGAAGATCAGTTGACCATATATGTGTGGGTCTATTTATGGGCTCACTATTCTGCTCCTTGATCTACTATCTATCTTTATATTAAGAATACTATGTCTTTATTACTGATGCCTTCTAATAAGCCTTGAGATCAAGTAGAACAAGTCCTCCAAGATTTTGTTTTTCAAAGTTGTTTTGGATATTTTAGGTCCTTTGCCTTTGCAGATAAATTTTAGAATCAGATGGTCAACCTCTACCAAAAAAAAAAAAAAAGGATAGATCAAGTTGGGAAAACTGACATCTTAACATTGTTTCATATTTTTGATGCTATCATGAAAGGTTTTTTTGCTAGGAAGATTAGCCCTGAGCTAACATCTGCTGCCAATCCTCCTCTTTTTGCTGAGGAAGATTGGCCCCGAGCTAACATCCTTGCCCATCTTCCTCTACTTTATATGTGGGATGCCTGCCACAGCATGGCTTGGTAAGCGGTGTGTAGGTCTGCACCTGGGATCTGAACCAGCAAACCCAGGCTGCTGAAGCAGAATATGCGAACTTAACCGCTGTGCCACCAGGCTGGCCCCTGAAAGGTATTTTTTAATGTCAATTTCTAATTCTTTATTGCTAATATATAGGAATATAATTTATTTTTAATAGTCATTCTGTGTCCTGTGAACTCCTTACAGTCACTTAATAGTTCTAGTAGTTGTTTTGTAGATTTCATACGATTTTCTGCAAAGATGATCAATCACATTGTCTGCATACAAAGATAGCTTTATTTCCTTTCAAAACTGGTTGCCTCTTATTTATTTTTCTTTCCTTATTGCACTGGCTAGAACCTCCAGAACAATGGTGGCTAGAAATGATGAGAGCAGACATCCTTACCTCATTCTTAATCTTAGAAGGAAAGCATTCAGTCTTTCACCATAAAACATGGTGTTAGCTGTAGGTTTTTGTAGCTGTCCTTTATCAGATTGATAAATATTGATAAAATCTTAAATATTTTGTCTGAATTGATTGATATGATCATATGATTTTTCTTCCTGAGCCTTTTAGTAGAGTGAATTACATTAACTTTTCTCCCCTTTAAAAAAATTAAGGCATAACTGACATGCAAGTTGAAAACAACCCAGTGGACAGCTAGTTCTGTATTCAGAGGACTCAACTAGAACATTAGGAGAGGACCTCAAAATCTTCAGGTAGGTAGACATTGACGAATGGAAATTTTCTGTCTGTCTGTCCTATCTTCCATCCATCCATCCGTCCGTCCATCCATCCATCCATCCATCCATCCACTGTTTGCTAGGCACTTGCTCTAGTCAAATACTGTGCAAGGCACTGGGGATATAAAGAATTTTGTAGACCTTGTTTTTCTGAGGCTTATAATCTATCTAATGAGGAACTAAATAGTTAATCACATTAATGGGATGAATGTCATAGTAAGGTCATGGTAGAAAGTCAATGAAATCAGAGGAGGGGGTTATTCTACTTGGAGTAGGGAAGTTGGGAAGAGTGACTTTTAAGCTGGCTTTTGAAAAGTAAGGAGGAGACTTCTAGGCAGAGGTGAGAGAGAAGGGCATTTCAGAAAGGTGGCTATAACTTAGGGCAGTGCTTTAGAAGTTTTTCCACATTTCCCAAAGCCCTCTCCATGCATTTTAGAAAAATTTTGCATTCTATTACAATGTATGTTTGTTTAAATATAATGAAGTAATTTTCTTAAAAACCCAAACTAGAAGGAATGCTCCAGGAAGACACATTTTGGGCCCTGGCAGACCACTGCCATTTTGTGAAGCATGGCTCTGTGTGAAGGAGCTGAGGGTCACTGGTAAACAATCAGAAACTAGGAGCAGCTTCTTGGGCTAGTTGTCTAACCTCAGAATCATGTCAATCAAGCATTAGGCACGCAATTAGAAATACTCTAGCTTCAAAGCTTGTATGTTTGCCTAAGGACGTAAATTATCATTTGCTCTTTCTCTGATTACCCCAGCTCCATGATGAGCCAAGTTCTACCTAGCACTGCCAAAAAACAGCAAAAATCCTTTTAATAGTTTTAAACAAGTTTTCAAATTTCTTTGGCAAATCAATTCAGCTATACTGTATCTTGCTGGGTTCTTGAATTGACATTGAACTAGAACCATGCAGAGCCCAGTTCTAAGCAATAAATAATGTGAGGAATTATGTTAGTACTGAGATCCTTGAGCACTTGCCAGTCACAATTTTCATTTTGACTTGTACTAATGGTAACTGTTGAAATAATAATCAGAGACTTCATCTCTTGTCAGCGGATACCTAGTTGTGTGGAAGGTGCTGCCATATCCTGCTTGAGAATTGATTAGAAATGTTTTGCATTATTTCTTGTCAATAAAGGTCAAATTCTGCTAAAATAAATACCTTTAACACATAATGGAAGCTTTTATAGAATGAAGAAACTTCTAAGTGTAAGTTGGTGGCACATTTATTTCTAGCAACATTCAATACGACAGAGCTCAAGGCAACCAAGGGATTTGAATCATCAACAAGTTTGCTTTTTGTAAAGGATATTAGGCTACCAAAACTTTTCTGAGTTCATATTGTAGTGGTTTTTTTTTAACTATTTAAAAATTTAATCTTTGCTCACTTTAATAAATGTTTAACACTTTATGCAGTCCCTCTTTCTGATGGCAACCCACTTCCCAAGGAAGTATCCCAGGGTTACAATTATCTATTGTGTATCCGCACCAGCTAAATAGACTTTATCAGACTTTACTTTTTGTAGTTTGCTTTATGAAAACAGTATATCAAAAGCCTTTTGTTTCAAAAAAAAAGAATAAAAATATGATAAGCATCCTCTTCATTCCAAAAATCATTGCCCCAGTTTCTATAGGTGTTCCATTCATAGTTATCACCACTTTTCATTTCTACTGCTCCTTAAAGATTTAACAGTTATCTGAATAAATTTACTCAAATGGTTCCAAATCTACCTTCCCACAACAACACACAAAAAATACCTGCATTTCCATAAAACCCCAAATCATTCATTTAATAAACCCTGACTGATAAAATACTGTGGAATGCAAAAGATACTATGAAATATAATAGGAATACAAATATCGGTAAGATATGGCCCCTGCCCTTTACATAGTCATAGTTAAGCATGATGGCTCTCAACCAGGGGCAAGTATCAGAATGACTTGGAGAGTCTTTTCAAAATTGACATGGGCAGTGCTGAGACTACCACCCAGGGAAGTAACATCCGGAGTGGCTTCTGAAGGTTTGGTAGTTTGATAGATAGAAATAGAACTGAAGGGGCATCCTAGGCAGAGGAAATAGCATGTATGAAAGTATTAAAGCATGCCACTTACCTCCAAATTTTCTTATCTATAAAATGGGAATAACGATCACCTCATGGGGTTGTTGTCAGAATGAAATGAGAACATGTATGAAAGTGCCTGGTGCGTTGTAGATGTTCAATCAATGTTAGTTGCATTCTTCACCCTAACATTTAAAATAAAATTGATTTAACCAACGAACTTTTTTTCACCTAATGTGACCCCAAAAGAATGGCACATAGAATAGATAAGACGCAATAAGGATTGAAAGAGGAAAAATAAGTTTGCAGCTTGGAAGAGATAGGGGCAACATGGCAGTACTGGGTATACTCAGAGAGAGATGACCTAACTTGGAGATACAGGGCAATCAAAATCAGATGCAACTAACAGTTTTAGAAGAAATTATTTTTCTGTTAGTCACATTGTGATGGGAAAAGGAATTAAAGTCACTCTGGTTATCTGGTCCTAAAGTAAGAAGAAATAATGCTACATGTATATTCTGAGTACATTTTAGATTCTCTCACTGCTTTTTCCATGTTTAGGTGGTGAGAATAGAAAATGGTCTGTGTGTGTGTGTGTGTGTGTGTGTGTGTGTGTGTGTGGTGATGGCAGTCAGGGAGGGGAGAATAAAGGGAAGCTCTGGATACATCCAGAAAACACTTATCTTATAGGCATCTTGCTTACCAATAAAACTCCCTCCACTTTCTGCAAAATAATCAGATTGGATTAATTCTCTGCCACCAGTGACTTAGCATTCACTTTAGCAGATGCTTCCTTTGCCTATGTTGTAGCTAATTAATACAGAAGCACAAAAAATCTACACATTTATAAAAAGGTAGTAGCTTAAATTTTAAACACTTTTTTTCCAATGTAAATAAAGCCTAACACTTTATAAGCATTTGCTTCCTCAATTCCAACAAAGGGAGAATTGGTCAGTAAAACAAAAACTATTGTTTAAAATGTTCATAGATTGTAACCAATCAAAAGTAGGCAAGGTTATCACTAGCGAAATGCGCATTAAAACAATAAGATAGCACTACACACTCAGTAGAAAGGCTAAGGTCCAAAGAACTGACAATACCAATAACTAGCAAGGATGCAGAGCAACAGAGACCCTCATTCACTGCCGGTGAGAATGCAAAATGGTATAGCCACTTTGGAAGACAGCTTAGCAGTTTCTTACAAAGCTAAACATAGTCTTAGCATACAACCCAGCAATTGGACTCCTAAATACTTACCCAATTGATCTGAAACTTATTTCCACACAAAAAGTAGCATGTAAATGTTTATAGCAGCTTTATTCATAATCACCAAACACTAGAAGCAACCAAGATGTCCTTCAATTGGTAAATGGATAAACAAACTGTGTACATACATAAAACAGAATACTATTCAGTGATAAAAAAAAGGAATAAGCTATCACACCACACAAAGACATGGATGAATCTAAAATATATATTACTAAGTGAAAAAAGCTAGTTGGAAAGGTCATACTACAGGCTTCCATTTATAAAATATTTTGGAAAAGACAAAACTATAGAGATGGTAAACAGATGATTGGTGGCTGCCAGAGGTTTGAGGAAGAAGAAGGAAGGTTGAATAGGTGAAGCACAGGGGATTTTTTTAGGGTGGAGAAACTATTTTGTATGATTCTCTAATGGTGGAAACATGACACTATACATTTTTCAAAACCCATAGAACTTTACAGCACAAAGAGCGAATCTTAATGTATGCAAAATTTTAAGTCATTTAATAAGTCATCAGGGGATTGATCTCAGGATGGAATACAGAATGTGACAAAAGAATCTAATTATGGGGCCCGCCCGGTGGTACAGCGGTTAAGTTGGCATGTTCTGCTTCTCGGTGGCCCAGGGTTCGCAGGTTCGGATCCCGGGTGCGGACATGGCACTGCTTGGCAAAAGCCACGCTGTGGTAGGCATCCCACGTATAAAATAGAGGAAGATGGGCATGGATGTTAGCTCAGGGCCAGTCTTCCTCAGCAAAAAGAGGAGGATTGGCAGTAGTTAGCTCAGGGATAATCTTCCTCAAAAAAAAAAAAAAAAGAATAGAATTATATTGCATACATATGAAACAACCTCACTGAAGGTGATGGAGAGAAAATGGGCTGACCTAAGTAACTTTTGAAATGAGTGGAGTTTGTAAG
This sequence comes from Equus quagga, assembly GCF_021613505.1. Classification (NCBI taxonomy): domain Eukaryota; kingdom Metazoa; phylum Chordata; class Mammalia; order Perissodactyla; family Equidae; genus Equus; species Equus quagga. Next base: position 70,000,868 of record NC_060276.1, read on the forward strand.
ACTAAAGACAAAAGAAACAATAAACAAGAATGTACTTTGATAAAGTTGTCCCCACGGAGGTATGGGTTAACAATTCTGAAACTACTGTACATGTGTAATTGGAATTGGATGATTAAGTAAATATGATAGATAGGAGTAGGAGGTTACAGGCAAGCAGGGGAGAATGCTAGAATGATCCATATGGTAGTGGAGTAGAGTTGGAGACATCAGTAAGAACTCATGTTTAGCTTAATATAGACACAAATATTTACATATAGAAGTGTTGATAGATAGGTGTAAAAATATGGCTAGTATACATACATATATTTCCTTCCTCTGTGGCAAAGAAGGCCTAGAATTAATGATACCTCAATAGCAACAAGCACATCTAGCACTCAAAGATCTTGCTTTTTAATGCCATTCTCCAATAAAAAGAACCAGGGATCGTTGGAGAATTGGTTGATGATAAGACCGATTGGGGCAGGAAATACTCGTATGAGCCTGTAGCATCTTGTAGTGTCATAAAGTAAAGAAGTATTCAGTTAAAGTCCACATGGATGGTGGTATGTTAAAGGGACACAGGAGCCAACTGAAAGAGCTCCCAATGGCCAAAGAACAATTTGGAACAATTTGAACAACAAAATAAAGTAGTATTGGATTATAACCCGAAGTATAAAATAAATATCCTTGTGTCTATACTTAAATAAATAAATGATTAAACAAACATAAACAAATAAATGGGTGAGAATAGGCAAATCAACTGTGCAGAAGAATCCCAAGTAATTTATGCAGATACTTTACCCTCAAGAAGGCGGAGCATAACTCCCCACTCCTCAAGCATGGGCTACACATCATGACTTTCAAAGAGTACAGTATAAAAAGGGGGAAATTAATAATTTTAGAGTGGAAAAACCTGAGGAACACTACCTCAGTCAGGTGACCAAGGTTAACATTAACAGTGATATCATGTTAACAGTATTTTCCTTTGATATTAGGTGTTGAGAATTGCATTTTACCTCTGTGGTCTTCCTCCCCAAAACATACAACCCCAGGCTAATCATGTGAAAAATATCAAATTCCAATTGAGGGACATTCTACAAAACAGCTGACCAGGACTCCTAAAAAATGTCAAGATCACTGAAAGCAAGGAAAGTCTGAGAAATTGCCAAAGTCAAAAGGAGACTAAGGAGACATGATGACTAAATGTACTACGGCATTGTGAATAGGACCTTGTCAGAGAAAAAGGGCCTTAGGTAAAAAACTAAGGAAATGTGAATAAAGTATGAATTTTAGTTAATAATAATATATCAGTATTAGATCAATTGATATGACAAATATACCATACTAATGTAATAGGGTGCACTGGGATACTGGGGATGGAGTATGTGGGAACTCTGTACTATCTTTGCAACTTTTCTGTAAATCTAAAACTACTCTAAAATAAAGTTCATTTTATTTATTTTTTAATTGCAGTAACATTGGATTATAACATTATACAGCTTTCGGATATACATCATAATATATTCTGAATTCTGTGTAGATTACATCATGTTTATTTACCACCCCAAAACTAATTATAGTCCATCCCCTCACATGTAAGCCTAATCACCCCTTTTGCCCTCCCTCCCACCATGGTAATCACCAATCCATTCTCCGTTGCTATGTGTTTGTTTGTCGTTGTTTTTATCTTCTATTTATGAGTGAGATCACACGGTATTTGACTTTCTCCCTCTGACTTATTTCACTCAGCATAATACCCTCAAGGTCCATCCATGTTGTCACAAATGGCCGGATTTCATCATTTCTTATGGCTGAGGAGTATTCCATCGTGTATAAATACCACATCTTCTTTATCCTTTCGTCCCTTGATGGGCACCTATGTTGCTTCCAAGTCTTGGCTATTGTGTATAATGCTGCAATGAACATAGGGGTGCAAGTATCTTTATGCCTTTGCATTTTCAAGTTCTTTGGATAAATACCCAGCAGTGGAATAGCTGGATCATAGGGTAGACCTATTCTTAATTTTCTGTGGGTACTCCATACTGGTTTCCATAGTGGCTGCACCAGTTTGCACTGCCACCAGCAGTGTACAAGGGCTCCCTTCTCTCCACATCCTCTCCAACATCTGTTGTTTCCTGTCTTGTTAATTATAGTCATTCTGACTGGAGTGAGGTGATACCTCATTGTAGTTTTGATTTGCACTTCCCTGATAGCTAATGATGTTGAGCATCTTTTCATATGCCTGTTGGCCATCCGTATATCTTCTTTGGAGAAATCTCTATTCAGATCTTTTGCCCATTTTTTAATTGGGTTGTTAGTTTTTTTGTTGTTGAGCTGTATGAGTTCTTTGTATATTTTGGATCTTAACGCCTTATCTGATATATGGTTTGCAAATATCTTCTCCCAGTTGTTAGGTTGTCTTTTCGTTTTGTTGATGGTTTCCTTTGCTGTGCAGAAGCTTTTTAGTTTGATGTAGTCACATTTGTTCATTTTTTCTTTTGTTTCCCTTGCCTGGTCGGACATGCTACTTGAAAATAAGCTGCTAAGACCAATGTCAAAGAGCGTACAGCTTATGTTTTCTTCTAGAAGTTTCATGGTTTCGGGTCTTACATCCAAGTCTTTAGTCCATTTTGCGTTGATTTTTGTGCATGGTGTAAGGGAATGGTCCACTTTCATTCTTTTGCATGTGGCTGTCCAGTTTCCCAAACAGCATTTATTGAAGAGACTCTCCTTTCTCCATCGTATGCTGTTGGCTCCCTTGTTGCATATTAGCTGTCCATAAATATGTGGGTTTATTTCTGGGCTCTCAATTCTGTTCCATTGATCCGTGTGTCTGTTTTTGTGCCAATACCATGCTGTTTTGGTTACTATGGCTTTGTAATATATTTTGAAATCAGGGAGTGTGATACCTCCAGCTTTGTTCTTTTTTCTCAGGAATCCTTTGGCTATTCGGGGTATTTTGTTGTTCCATATAAATTTTAGGATTCTTTGTTCTATTTCTGTGAAAAATCTTGTTGGAACTTTGATAGGGATTGCATTGAATCTGTAGATTGCTTTAGGAAGTATGGACATTATGATCAAGTGGGTTTCATTCCAGGGATGCAGGGATGGTTCAACATCTGCAAATCTATCAATGTGATACACCACATTAAGAAAATGAAGAATAAAAATCACATGATCATCTCAATAGATGCAGAGAAAGCATTTGACAAGATACAGCATCCATTTATGATAAAAACTCTAAATAAAATGGGTATAGAAGGAAAATACCTCAACATAATAAAGGCCATATATGACAAACCCACAGCAAATATCATTCTCAGTGGAGAAAAGCTGAAAGCTATCCCTTTAAGAACAAGAACCAGACAAGCATGCCTACCTCACCACTCTTATTTAACATAGTATTGGAAGTCTTAGCCAGAGCAATCAGGCAAGAAAAAGAAATAAAAGGGATTCACATTGGAAAAGAAGAAGTGAAACTGTCACTCTTTGCAGATGACATGATTTTATATGTAGAAAACCCTAAGGAATCCACTAAACTTTTAGAAACAATAAAGGAATACAGTCAAGTCGCGGGATACAAAATCAGCATACAAAAGTCAGTTGTGTTTCTATACACTAACAACAAAGCCGCAGAAACAGAAATTAAGAATATAATCCCATGTACAATTGCAACAAAAAGAATAAAATATCTAGGTATAAACTTAACCACAGAGGTGAAAGATTTGTACACCGAAAACTATAAAACATTGTTGAAAGAAATCGAAGAAGACACAAAAAAATGGAAAGATATTCTGTGCTCTTGGATTGGAAGAATTAACATTGTTAAAATAAAGTTCATTTTAAAACATTTATTTAAAATATTGCATTAAGATATTATTTACCTAGGGAAAAAAACTGGAAAAAGAAGTATAGAATCTAGGATAAAACCAGAAGGACTTGTCAAAGCAATGGTAAGAAGAAGAAGAAATTTCCAGAGTGGGATCACCCTATGAAGATTCCTAACACAAAAGAAAAGAAGGCGAAAAGTATGCATACAAAAGAAGCTGCTTTCACTGCAGTGACATGCAAAATCTTATCTGGCAAGGTTAAATAGCAATGCTCTGGAATGTCAATGATAGCACAATAGGAATTAGCCAAATAACTTAGCCTGCAGTTACCCACAGACTAATTTGTTTTCTGAAGAACCACATTCCAAAGTTTGCACAAATCATGAAGCCTACAAAGATTTATTTTTAGTGTCTTTTTTTCTTCAGATAATGCTAACAGTGAACTTTTTTAGATATGAAATACAATTTTAAAGTTCATTGTTAGAGATTCCAAACACAAATACTATGACTTCTGTTTTGTTTATAACAGCAAGCAGACTTTCTCACCTCCAAATCTGATCCCTTATTTTGGTGCTTTACACTTGAATTCACAGTAAATCCAAAAGGAAGCGCTCTTCTATGGCCACTATTGGAATTAAACTTTTAAAGACTCACTAGCACCAATAAAGACAAAATTATGTAGACCTGTGTACTAGGCTGGACTTGAAATATGTCACAATAATGTAAAAGGCAAGACCGTTGGAGAGGGTGAGGGGAGGAGGGAGTTCAATGGCATCAGATGATTATTTCATACCACATACTTGTTAATCTGGATGAGACTAGGGTTATAAATGCCTATGACTGTCTCCGTGAGAAACAAGTTGGCAGTCTTATGGTTCTGAGTTTCCCTGAAATATTTATTCTGTTATCCCTTTGGGTAATTATAGCTTATTAGCCCTAGTTATAGTCTCATGTTGCATAGTAAATTATTCTTCTCTCTCCTCGGTGTTTACACCCTCCAGACAGTTGTATCCCCACCCCTTTCCCCCTTAGTCATCACTTAGCTAAATTGTATAGACAAAATTCTTTTAATCTTTGCTCATAAATCAATCCCTCTGGCCCCTTAATCATTTTTGTTACTCTTCTCTGAACTCTCTCCAATTAATCTATATCTTTTCAGTTAATGAGTTTGGAGAATCTGAATAGCCCAGGTGTGATCCTAGTTATGTTTGGTGTCTACGTGTTTGTAAATACACCCAGGAATCTTTTGTAATGGGGACAAAAATATAATAAATTAACAGTGGCTTTTCTGTCTCATTTTATAGTACATTGAATGGTTAATTATCCTTCAGCTATGGGTTTTCATCATCAGTGGCCACTTCTCAAGTTTAGCTTCTGCTAGACTATAAAATCTATCATCGTTCCTACTATTAACCAGTCACAAATACTTCAAGGATCTGTCAAAAATAAATCTATTTAGACTAAATCCAACCAGTTGCTTTCAAAAGAACCCTGTTTGATTCTTCCAGAGATCTTTTTCAAGCCAGGCTGTGTGTACAGATACCACCAGAGTTGACTGCCTTCACTGGAGAAACCAAGATGAAGTTTAGAAATAGTTTGGAAAAAATTGAAAGGAAATTAACTCACTTGACTGCTAAAGGAGTGAAGGCTCTTTTTGTAGGAAAAAGGTAATACGTTTTTAGAGAACAGTCACTTCCCAGTAAAGCAGATTATTTCAGAATAATGGTTTCTTTTCAGAAAGTTCAACCTACCTTTCACTTTCAATAGGTATTCAGCTTCCTTTAGCAGAATTGATGAGTTAGAATACTTTTGCCTTTGGGAAATAATTCAGTTTGGGGGTAATTCATCCCCATGAGTACTTACCAACATTAGTTCCTTTCCATTTCCTTCCTGCTGATATTCATTTGCCTTTTTCAGTGTAGTTACACCCATGAGAAGGTATACAGTTAGTTAACAGATGGTTACTAAGCATCTACATTGTGCAAAATTTGTAAGTCACCAGATGTTACAGAATAGACTACATGTGAAAAGAGAATCTCGAAATACATTCCGTACTTGCATAGGGGTTGGTGGTAGAAAGAACCTGAAAAGGGGTAGCAGAACACAAGGCGCATAAAAACCTGAGACTGACTTAAAACATATTGCATTAAAAATGCTATTATTAACAAATAGAAAACCTAAGTGGCAAGGGAATTAGGGGTAAAGGGGTGATAAGTATAAGATGGAGTTAATCTGGGATGACTCAATGGAGAAAATGAAAAGTAAAATTAGTCAATTTTCCTCCTCTGGGATGTAGTTTCTGATGAGAAAATGTGTTCAAACAATAGCTAAAAGAAGGTTTGAAGATTATCTGTAGATCATATTTATCCATGATAGGCTATTCCTTTGCCTATTAGCATGAACACTAGGAGTTGAGCTTCATAAGCTTACTGTGATTCTGAAATATTATCTTAGTTTTGAGTTCAAATGCCATAATATAGATGAGATCAAATATGCAAATGGAAATATAAGCCAGTAGGGAAAAGGCAACACATTTTCCGCAAGTAGAAATCATGTTTTGATTCATTTACAAGAGTTCTTTGAAGAGAGGTAAATAAGGATGTGGCCAATGGGAAACCAATGGATGCAATTTATTTGGGTTTTCAATAAGTTTTTTTTCAAGGTTACACACCAAAGATCACTGAGAAATAAAAATGACAACACAGAAGTTGTGGGACCAGGAGAACAATTTTAAGGCACACCAAAGATCACTGAGAAATAAAAATGACAACAGAGAAGTTGTGGGACCAGGAGAACAATTTTAAGGGTAGTAAACAAAGGAGATTACATTTGATGAAAAAATGTAAATGATTAGCACTCCCCAGATCTGTGTTGATACTGATGACTATCATTTATTTAGTTCTATTATGCACCAGCCACCATAGTAGGTATTTTCACATAGAGCTTCTCAAATTTTTCTACAAAAGTAGCCCTAAGAACTGAAGAGACTAATGCTACTAATGTCTGGAAGTATGTACCAAATTAGAACATTCCTTTGGTTTATCTTAGAAATTCTAAACTTTGTATTCTACTTCATAATAAATATGTTTGGGGCCGGCTCCATGGCCGAGTGGTTAAGTTTGCCCGCTCCACTGCGGCGGCCCAGGGTTAGGATCCTGGGCGCTGACATGGCACCGCTCGTCAGGCCACGTTGAGGCGGCGTCCCACATCCATCCCACAACTAGAAGGACCTGCAACTAAGATATACAACTATGTACCGGTGGTGGTGGGGGGTGGCCCGGGTGCCAATCCTTAAAAAAAAAAAAGGAAGATTGGCAACAGTTGTTAGCCTAGGTGCCAATCTTTAAAAAAAAAAATATGTTTTACTAGATAAATAATGCTTTACATCACTTACCATTGATTAAAACAGTCATAGAAGAAAAATGGTGCATGTTTATCCTGTGATCTTTCTGTAATCCCAGCCTTGCATATCTGATCTCATTTAATTCTCACACCAGCACTCTGAAGTAGTTATTATTCCCATTTTGCAGATATTGAACTTGGAGGTCAGAAAGGGTATCAAACTCAAGTGTGTCTGCCTTCAAAGTCTGTACATATGGTATACATCAGCACTGAACACTGAACTAATTGGAAAAGATGTTTAAGACTATCTTGCCCAACAACTTCATTTTACTCATGGGAAAACTGAGGCCAAAAGAGGAGATGTTACAAGGAAGCCACACAAGTTAGCGGCAGAACTGGGATCAGAATCTAAATCTTCATCTGGAGGACCTTCCCTGCTCTCCCCCATCCTGGACAGACAGGTAAGGTGCTACCATTATGAGCTCCCATAGCATCCTCCACTTCCCTTCATGTTCATACTTAGTTTTTTTCTATTATTGTTTATTCAGTTGTCTGACTTCTCTACTAGACTATAAAAGTCCTAGGAGGGCAAGGACTGTTTTGCTCATTATTTTATTTCCAGCACTCAGCAAAGCAATGAGTGTAGAGTAGGCACTCAGGAAAGAGTTTTTGCATACATGTACATCTGTTGTGATGCTCATTTTATTCAGTATACTACACAGTCTATCTTAACATTTTTCTTAGTGATCTGGAAGCATGTGGGTTTAAGATCGTAGACGACACAAAGTTCTCTCCTTATAAGGTGCTATAACAACAGAGAAATATTACAAAAAGAAAGGCCTAACGAGACTCATGAAAAGGTAGAAAAGGTAAAATTTCCTATGAGGGTGAGTAGGGTAACATATTTAGGAGGAAGGAAAATAATAATCTGAATTATGTAAGATTACAGTCTCTGAGCTTCTACTTTTAACACACAAATGATATCTAAGAGCCCCACAAATTATTCCATGAAGACATTGCTGGGGCATCATTCAGAAAGATCATTAGAAAGAAAGGCAAAAGTAACTTTCCTCCTCTTATGCAGTGAAACCCACTGCTGGAATATGGTGGGAACCTAAAGGAGATTAGCAGGAAGTTGTAAAATATTTAACGGGCATCTACAGGAAAAACTACTTAAGGAGATAGGAGGAATAGGTATTATATGAGGAGAGACAAAAAAGTAGGACTCACCCATGTGGGAGAATAATGCCTGAGGAAGAGTATTACTGATATTTAAAAGTAACATATAGAGATGCTCTGGATTTGGATCCAGAAAACCTATAGCTAAGCTGTAGCTCTGTTACTTTGTAGCCATGTAACATTGGGAAGGTCACTTAACCTTTCTGAGTCAGTCTCCTCTTCTAAAACGTTTGAGTAGATACATTGCAGGATGGTTCCACTTCTGGTAATGGCCAAGTAAGCTCCTGTAAGATCAACCCTCCTGCAGATAACAACTGTACATTCTGGATAAAATAGGAAAAAAAAACTACCTGAAGGCACTGGAGAATAAACAAAAGCAGGCAGACGACATATATGGGAGGAACTGACATTTAAAAGAAGGGAAACTGAGTGAGTTTCCCATTTTTAAAAATGGCTTTTAGCATCTCATGGGGTGACTAGAACTCAGATAGAAATCTGTAGTCTCACTGGCTCAAAGAACTAGAAGACAGAGTTCAAGGGCAACCACAGCCACCGGAAAGTGAGAGGAAATCCTGGAAAGGAGAGACCCGGAGGAGTATCCCAAATTTTGCATATAAGTTCTGTCTGAATCTCTGGCTGACCCTGAATTGTACATGTGCAGGGCAGACTACAAGCAGCCCAGCTAAACCTAAAAGAGGCGAACTTAGATTTGAGCTACTTCTCACTACAGGGAAGATAGGGTTTACAGTTTGAGTTCAGCCAAGTTAAATGCTTATTTAAAAAAAATAACACTCCTTGGAACATAACAGAATCCAGAGTGTCTATAACATAATCTTCTATAATAGCTAGTATATAATCCAAAATTATGTAATGTATAAAAAGCAGACAATGTGATCTATTCTCAAGAGAAAACATGATCAACAGAGACTAACTTTGAAATGATACGTCCATTTGAAATCAACAGACAAGATTTTAAAGCCGCTGTCCTCTGGGATGTAAAGGAAAATACACTTGTCATGAATGAAAAGATTGGAAATCCCAAGAAAGAACTACTAACTATAAAAAAGAACCACATAATTTCAAAACAGAAAAATCCAATATCTGAAATAAAAATGTACTCTATGGACTTAGCAGCAGGAGTTCATGGAAGTGACAAAATAGTCAGTAAACTTGATGATAGACTTATAGAAACTGTCCGATCTGAACAAAACAGAAAAATGATTGAAAAAATAAGCAGAGCCTCAGAGACTTGTGAGATATCAAATGGTCTAACATATATGTAATTGGAATCCTAGAAGGAGAGGAGGGAGAAAATGAGGCAGAAAAATACTTGAAGAAATCATCAGAATTTCCCCAAGTTTGGTCAAAGATATAAATTCACAGATTCAAAGATTCAAGAAGTACAGTAAACCCCCAGCAGGATTAGCACACACACACACACACACACACACACACACCACCTACTAGGCACATCACAGACAACCTGCTGAAAACCAAAGTTAGAACCTGTGAGTAATGCTGTCTACTTCACAAGCACTTTCAAATAGGGACAAAGATAATGGGTATGAAACTGTCTAGCACATAGGCAATAACTAGCACATAGCTCAATAACTGTTGAATTATTCACTTAAAAGAGATATGCAACAATACTAAACATTTGTGCCAAAAGAAACACATACTACTTTACCCAAGGTTTGTGAATTCAGTATCATCATTATACTAAGAAATTATTTAGACTGGAAATAGAAATGGGTAAAAAAATGTTCAAGAGAAGTTATATACATTTGTGAACAAGAGATAAATCCATAGTGGTTTAATCGGGGCTACTAGAATGCTTGGACTATATCGTTAATCTTTTCAGGTGACATCCTAAATTATAAAACAAGGCTTGATACATTTATATGACAGAATATTTCACTGGGTGGATCTTGGAGACAGAAGAGTATACCACTTCTACAAAAAAATTAAAATTGACTTACTCCTTTAAAAAATGGTCATGAGGGTTTTTTTCCTCAAACACATATATACAGAAGAAAAGAGCAAGCATGTTTAAAGTTTGTTCTGATGGCACAAATGATCTTTTGTACAAAGTGTAAAGTAGGGCTCGGATTATCACAATAGGTGCATTACTAATTTAGCATATCTTTAAATGGGTATATGGGAAGGAAAGAAAGGAGAAAAGGCATAAGAGGGAAAATAAACATTTGGAGAAAATAGTTTTATAGCTATCTGTGACACGGCTTTCAGAATTACTGAGTTTCTCCTTCAAAATTATAGAAGCAGTTTTTGACAAACAAAGCTGCCAATACAGACAATATCATAGAATCTCAGAGTTGGAAGGGACTTTAGAAATCATCTTGTCTAAAGTTTCTTCTAATGAAAGAATTATTTTAATAGTCTGAAAGATGGTCATCTAGTTTCTGCTTGAATTCCTCTATTGATAAGGAGGGAGCTGACTGCCCTCATACACAGACCACTGCAATGTTAAACAGGTAAAATTGTTATAAAATTTGCCTTAAGCTAAGCTGAAATCTTCCTTCCTATATGTCTTCCACTTGATCTCAATTTTCCCCTTATGCTTCTAATTTCTCCTATATATGCCAGTATTTCAAATATTTAAAGACCGCTACCATGTCCCACTAAAGTCTCTTATTCTCCAGGCTAAAAATCCCTATTCTTCATTGGACATGGTTTCCAGCCTCTAAGTAACCTTCCTCCAGATGCAATATTTTCCAATGATTCTTGAAGTATGGTACCCAGCCTTGGTTAGTACCAGACTATCCAATGAAGAGTATATGGCAACTGTGACTTTAACTTTGGCTATAACTGGCTATAATTCAAGGCTTTCTTAATTGTCTCAGTCCTAATTTTGGCATGTACACATTAGCTATTGTTTCTAGCTTTGTATGATCCAAAAATTTAATATGTATACCTTCAATATCTTTGTCCAAGTTATTGATAAAAATGTTGGACAGGAGTATGCCACTGCATAATTCTCTCAAGGCTGAAATAAATACAAAGTTCAACTAACTATAAATCCTCCTAACTGCTATCAAAGTTCTCTTATGTCCCCTTTTCCACAAGGACAACACAGATATAGGGTTAATTGTTTTACTGGATTCCTAATCTATGATGTCTTTCCCTTAAAGTCTGATTTGGTAATCCTATGAAGAAATGACACGTAAATATTCTTTTCTTACTGCCTTATTCTTAGAGGACCATCTTGGAGTTCTTGATGACCATTATTTTCTTTAATGAATGTCTATAAACTATCTGATTGAAAACCTATTTTAGAATTATGCTGAGAGTACTTGTTAAATTTACAGACCCATAGTTTCAGCAAACCACTCCCACTCCCTTACCTCCCTTTTTGGGAAAATCAGGACATTTGTCTATCTCTAGTCTTATGGAACTTGTCCTTTATGATGTCTCAAAAACTGGTAATAGTAGTTTTGTGATTATCTCTGAAGTCTTTTTTAGTGCTCTTAGATCCAGCTCTTCTGGGCCTGGAGACTTAAGCTACTCAAAGGGAATAGAAATATCTTTTCTTATTTTCTAATCTATACCTTGATCTTCAAATTCCTTCTCAACCATATTCCATCCACCCTTTTCTGTTTGAACATCATTCCCATTTGCTAGAGAAATCTGAGTGAATAGTTCTGTCAACTGTCACTTTTAATAACATGTCAAGCAGGCTTAGCTCTTCCTTGTTCTTGCTTTAAATGGAACTAAATATGTGCACACATTTAGTGGTCCTTAGCATTTTTTTTAGAAAAGTTATGTCCTTCTGTGCAATGTGTACTTGGTTCTATGATCTTCCAATTATCTTGTCATATCTGAACATATCAAAGAACTTTCTGTGCAGTCACATAGATCAATGATACTGTTTAGGGGCTAGGGAAGGGAGAGTGCTTCTTTAGGTGGGATTTCAAACTACACATTCTTCTCTCCAAAGTGTGATAAGTGTTCTTGTAGCTTTTGGAATGAGCACTGTTACTAGGTATGCGTCATGTCCTTTCTGGTGTGTCGGGGCGTAAAATTGGTTGAATGTGACTGTTTTAGATGCTCCCTTCCCTTTTATATCATCCAGAAATTAGGAGTATTTAATTTTGAGAATCTCTCATCATTTAAAAAATGTACTATATCAGAACAAGGGAGACATACTTATCTTTCATTCCCCTAATTTTTGAAATATGCTTTTCTAAAGCCCATAATAGATGTGGCACCATAAACTTCCTTCCTTCATTACTACAAACTCTAAGATGACATATTCACTTTCTCCCAAGGTTCCTATCACCACTATCTCACGAACCAGATCTTTCATCCTGTTCAGAACTATGACCAGAGTAGCAATTCCTTGCTTGAATTATTCTACATCCTGAGAAATGGAATTGTCATCAAGGCAACAATTTCAACTTTGTCATATACTTATTGAATGTCTTCTGTGTTCCCAGCTATGTGTGGTACTATAGAGAAGACAAGACACTATTTTTAACTAAAAGTATTTATTTTCTTCTTCTACATAAATACTGTAGAACTCATATTCTAACAATCTGTGGGATTTTTTTTGCCAATAAACCTGACTTTATGGTGCTGCTGTCAATTTGCACTGATGATTGGGAATACAGAGAGCACCACTGTAATATATCCCATCATCCTAGCTCTCAGGAGGGAACAACAGAAAGATATTCCGAAAGCCACAGCATTCCGTGTCACCACTCCCAATTCAAAAGCTTCACAAAATCCAATTCGAATGGCAGATGTGTCAGTGTGATATCCAGAGGAGAGAAGAGGAAGGCAGACACTTGCAAATTTAACTTCAGAAAAGTACTTTCACACCATCACCTCAATGTGATATTTAAAAAATTGCTTTAAAAAAATGGAATTACCCTGCTTCTTTGTGTCCCTGTGCTCAAAAGACCCTCCCCACTGTTTGCTACTTGGGGTAGCCCTTCTGGGGGGGTAGAAAGAAGTTGGCTGTCATTATGCAAATAAAAGTATAAATGTAAATTTGTGCTCTGTAGGAGATCAAGCAGGAGACTGACTGCAAGGACAGTACACTGCATGAACCCAGGCAATCTTAAAAAAACAGTGCACAATAAATAAAGAAAAGAATGAGTCATAAATGAAGGAAGATGGTTAGTTAGAGAAATTTAGTGTGAGAAGAGGGCACTTGAAGAGTTTCAAGAGTGGGTGACCAGAGAAATATTGCCATTATAAATAGGAAGGTAGTTGACAGTTGCTGGGGTGTAGTCTATATTCAAAGATAAACAGAAGACCATGGATGAACTTGTCTCAGCAATTACCAAGCAGAGTTCAGCCAGAGAATTCTATCTAGGCTGGCGGTAGAAGCAAATATGGGAACTAGAATAAGATTATCAGTGGCTTAATTCAGTCAATAAATATTTATTGAATATCTTTTATGTGTCAAGTATTGTGTTAGGCATATGAGATACAGATTTATAGCAGTGAATAAGACAGACAGGGTAGTCTCCTCCCTCATGGAGTTTACCGTTTAGAGAAGTCAAGGAAAAAAACCAACCCTTGGGCTGGGAAGGACTAGGATGGGTCAACATTGACAGAAGAGGCAGACGCAGTAAAACTGATCCAGGCAAGAAGAGGTTCTAACATTATACTGTGTACATACAATTTTCTAACTACCATAGTTTTATTCTGAAATTCCTCACACAGTAGCAGTCTCTGAAATTTTCAGTGACTGAGTGCTATCTCTTGAAAAGGGATTCCAAGAAGAAAATAGTCTACAGTTACAATTATAAAGTCACAGTCCAAAGAAGAGGCTCATCTTAAGGCTGGTGAAGTGACACAAGCAACGCCCAGTAGAAAAAGTCGGGAGCTTCATTTGGAAGTTTCTGGATTTTAAGCACTCCTTCTTTTCAGAGGAGGAACTAGACAGCTGAACTAGCAATTGGTTCCATTTCCCAAAAAAGTGTTCCTAGTGTTGGGGATAGAGGGTAAATGCAGGGACAGATAATGGGCAGCTGAATAATACACCTGGTGCTTAAGTCTACTTTTCCCCAACTATCTTAGCCAGTGCCTCTATCGTCTATCAGTTGGCTGGTCCTTTCGTTTAACTTTTGATTATCTCTGACAAGGATAAAGCATGTCCTGCAAAAGGAAGCCTCTTCTGGCAGTGCTGCTTCAAAGCAGAAAAATAACTGTTTAGGAGATTTGTTTTCGTCTCCTCAAAATGTATGCGTGTGGTGGTGGGTAGTGGGTGGTGGTGTTGAGGGAATGCAAAGAAACTTCAGAAGAGAAAATGTGAAAGTCACTATGTAGTATGTCAGTGCCATTGATTTTAGCATGTAAGCTACAAAACTTCCAGAACCATGCCTTCAGAAGTAAATTGCTTCAGACTGGGTTTAGCATGTAAACATTTAATAAACATTTCTTGATAGGAATAATTCAAAGGATATATAACGAAAGAGCAAAGATGTGAGCCCAACCAGCCCTCCTTTTATTAATGAATACAAGCTAAGCATTCAGAGGGGGCTAGACTAGATGATCTCAGAAGACCTTTTACCTCTGAAGGGCTTTGAACGTGAGTAGTTTTGTTCAGAGAATTCAAATAGCTAGTTGCATACATGTAAGTAGCATGCCAACAAAGGATTCTATTTGGTCCTGGAAGAATACAAATAGATAAATAAAAATTAAGTAAGAATCTAAGAGATTATAAACTCACTAAGTCTTTCTTGCTAGCACATCTTACACTTGTACGTTTGCCTGAGTTGAGTGACTTAAAATTTCTCTTTCAGCCAGAAGAGAATGACCTCAATCTCTTCCAAAGGAACATAGAAAGCTGATCTTGAAGGGACAACACCAGCTTAAAATTGATTCAGAACAATAAATGATTGCTAGCTCCATGGGAAGAGATGCCTCCTCAGGAAAAGGGAAACTGCCAAGTTTCTCAGCAGGGTCTTAAGTTACCAGCTCCAGTAATTACTGGATTTTACTCCAAGATCCTGCAGTGGTAACTTACCGGGCAAAGTGATGGCTAATATTGACATTCCTTCAGAGTAAAATAAAAATAAACCTAGAAATGTAGATGAAATCCTTTAAAGAAGCAATTAAAACATCAACAGTTGTTAAACTGCCAGATCAAATAACTCTGAATATCAAACAGAATTTTTTTAATGTTATAGCTTTAGAGGAAAAGGAACTCTGCCTTTGCCTCAACATGCAATATTTAAAATTGGGAGCAGCTTGTTGTTTCATTACAGACTGTTGCCCATGGTTCAGCATGTGGCTTTGTCTCCAGCAGGAGTGAATCAGGAAAGGGGTCATACAGAGCAAGAGCAAAGAGGAAGATAAAGAATCAATGGTCAAACTCTACACCACCTCTTCAGAATAAGCATGTTACTATGTGTTCCTGAGGGAAGCTATAAAGTCTGTATCTCCAGAGAGCTTTGTCAATCAAGGAGCCTCTAAAGCTCCATGTATAGAGTGTCTGCAAATTACATTTGGCCAGACCCTACTCCAAGGCAGCAAGACAGAGAAAGAAGGGCTAAATTAAAGGTATCACCCATGAAATGAGAAGAGAATATGTCTATAGCCAAATAGATAACTCATGTGTGGATTCTCACTTATCTATTTGGGATATCACAATTCTGAATTCAACTCTGGCAAATACTAGTATTATACACCACATACTAGTTGAGGGCACAATTTTACAGCTTTTAATGCCCTGGTCAAATAAACAGCAAATAGATTCAGCTATGAGATCATATCTGATTTCATTTCAACATAGAGTATGTTCTATACCTATTATGTGGGAGGTATTGTAGGAAGCAGAGGGATGAATAAGAAATCACTTCTGCCCTCTAAGAGGTAGTCTATCAGAGGAGAGAGGATACATATGAGGAATTGCAGTTTAGGAAAACATGCAAATAGAAGTTAAAAAAGTGTTGTGGTATCATGGAAAGCTTCTCACTTTCTTTCCACTGGGATCCTGTGCACAAACTGAGCTCCCACTTCTCTTCTTTCATCAGTCACTGTGGTTAGTTAACTCCACCTTAAGCAATCACATATTCTCACATGGACCCATATCGCCCCTTTAAATCATTCTTCTTTCCCCTTTCTCTTGCCCAGTTACTTCAAGATAACCTTTCTCAGTCTCTTTGTTCTATTTGTGAACCTCAAATGACTGTAATCATGGCTGATAGTTCTAAGAGCACTGTTAGTAAGATAACTATATCAAGGAAAAGGAAAGCCATCCTTTCTGAAGTGAAATTAGACACAAAACCTGCACCATCAACTTCTAACATCCATTGAAAGTACCCAGAAGTGCTCTTCAGAAAGAATCTCCCAAAGCTTCCATCTATCTCCTCAACCCATAATTAACTCTGCTATTCTCATGCTTGAGTATTCAAGGTGCTATTCTTATTCAATAATATTTTTGCTTTAATTACTAGTACTGAGACAGTATTCTTGCACATGATTTATGAACTGCTTGTACAGTATATTTCAGTCCTATCACAGGTTGAATCCAATTTTATCGGCTAACCTGGGATCTTCCCCACCATAATAATATTGTTTCTGCAAGGAAACATGCGGTTGCCAAACAATCAACCCCAAAAAATCATCCCATAAACTGAGGGTTTGCCTGTGAAGCTGTGCATAGGATCCCCTTTAGTGCTTAATGAATGGGGTCTAGCAAATTTACTTTTAAAGTAACTGCTAAGTAAATCTCATTTTCCAATTGACTTCTAGTATAGTACTGGAAAAAAATTTCAAACTAGAAACATTTTTTCATCCCTAGATATAATGACATCACATTGTTTTACCAGTATAGGCCCACTCCACTATAGGCTGGAAACTACAGCATCACAGCATAAGCAACAGAGAGAAAAGAGGATGACTGGGAAGTTATTATTTCTTACTCTTGCTTAAATAATTTCTCTCGACTCCAGAATTTCACTTCTAAGCCCACTCAGTGATAGAACTAGATCTCCAGTGAATGCTCATTTCTCCACACCACACCGATAGACCCAAAATAACTTTTATATGACAAATACATTCCTACCGAAGAACAACCGCGACAGCCAAACCACTGGCTTGTGTGATTAGACTGTAGAGGACTGATGAATTACATATGCCATATGCAACACACAACTGCCATACAGACACTTCATGGGTCTGAGTTTGCAGCCAAGATGTTAGGAATAAGGCAAGTGGGGGTTCTATGCATTGATCACTGGGCTAAGCATGTTACATGGATTAACTCACTTAATAGTTATAGCATCTGTCCTTGTGTGAGTAGCATTTTATATATGAGGAAACTGAGGCACAGAGACCAAAGTAACTTGGCCAAGGTCACACAGTTAGTCAGTGGTAGAGTCTGGATTTGAATCCAGGCAGTCTGTATTCAGTGACTGAGATCTTAACCACCATGCAGTGCAATAATGCTGCTGCTGATTATGACAATGATGATAATAATGGCAACAAACACTAATATAACGTTGACTATTCAAGGCACTGTTCCGAGTACCTTTCATATGTCAACTCATTTAATCCTCACAACAACTCTATGAGTAGGTACTATTATTATTCCCATTTTTCAAATAGGAAAAGTTTGGCATAGAGAGGCTTAATAACTGTTCTAAGGTCACACCACTAGGAAGTAAAAGGGTTGTGATTCAAATCCAGGCAGTCTGACTCCATTATAATCACTGCTTCCATAACAAAGATAGCTGGGGTGTAATAGGCAAAAGTAGCAGGCTAGGAGTTTAGAAAAACAATTCAGGCCCAACTTTTTCCCAGCTCTGAAATCTTGCAAGATATGTCACCTCTCTTAGCTTCACTGCCTTTATCTATAAAATAGAGAGCAATTTTAAATTCACAGGGATAGTGTAAGGATTAAACAAGAATGTATGTGAAAGTATTTTGGAGAATTTAAAGTGCTATGTAATTGTATGGAATTAATGAATAGAATGGGTAGGAACAGTTAAGAAATTTTACGTGTATATATGTAAACTATAAGAATTGGAACATGTACTATTCCGAAGGGAATTATGAGCTTCCTCTTATTTGCAACACAGTCTTTTAGAATTTTAGTTTGTTACTAGGAAGAGCATATTTCTGATAACGTCTCAGGTCAGCTAAACAGACCTGAGGTCTGCAGTTAGGCTAAGGACAGTTTATTACCAAATAATCCAAGACTGCTGCAAATGGTGACCTAGAGCAACGGTAAAGCAAATGCTGGTTGCTATGGTTAACAGGGACTATTCGATGAGGCCATGATGCAAATCAGGCCCACCAGATGTACCCACATTGTGTGTTATCTCACAGAACTAGTTTTATCCCTGTGATGAGTAGTAGTGCTGGAGAATAGGAGTGGTTCTCAAATATCTCCCTTCAATACATTCCTCTGTGGATTACTGGATGGTATGATCTCACAAAAGAACCATCCACTAG
Source organism: Equus quagga (assembly GCF_021613505.1). Lineage (NCBI taxonomy): Eukaryota > Metazoa > Chordata > Mammalia > Perissodactyla > Equidae > Equus > Equus quagga. Next base: position 70,019,629 of record NC_060276.1, read on the forward strand.
AATTCAACAGTTCTATCCCCAATACACAATAGCTCTTCTTCAGGATTATTTTCCATAATAGAGGAAAACACTTAAGAATAAGGGTAAGAGTGGCAGCCCAAAAGTTACAGGGGTGCAAACGTCTGCAGAAAGCCTTAGTAATTGCAAAGAGCAGAAGAAAACAAGAGAACTCTGTCTCTATCAGGGCCTGGCTCCAGATACATCAGATGACATAGAGGCACTTGATAAAACCAAGTGCTGAAAACAAGGATGGGGAAAAGTTGATGATGCACGTGAACTGTCAACTATGTGAGGGAAAGTTGTTCAATAGGTCCAGCAACTAGAGGAGTTCTCACTGTATTCTTTTCAATAAAAAATTATTTAAGGACATAACAATACTTGTTTTTATTTTATATACCTAAGATATTTTTATATAAATATACTCACAAATCAGGAAGAAATTCTCTCCTAGTACTTTAGAACATTTTTTAGAAGGTGAAAAATTTTTTGTTGAAATGAGCTATTAAACAGAAACTAAATTTTTAAAACATAAAAAGTGGAACCTTATGTTATTATATTTTTTTTAACCACACCAAAAAACATATAAACATAAAGTGGAACTTTCAGTTGAAATGACTTGGGTAGAGGGAGAACCAGAGCCCTGTAGACAAACTTCACCCCTAAAGCAAGTATTTCTAGAATACAGTTTGAAAAATAAATCACTGCTTTATTACCTCATGCTGTCCAAATTGTTTATTAAATAATATGATCCTGTACTTATTTTCACATCCAGTCTGAGATCATGCCAGTCAAATTTGATCTATGCTCCTATCTCCTGGAAAGTCAAAATCATTACAACTGTGGTACCATACAGACCTGCTTGACAGATATGGATTTAATTGCCTTTTGTACCTCAATGGTGCAAGCGTCTATAATATTTTAGTGCCTCCCAGTGTTTCTGTCTGTACTGAATAAGCGGGCAATAGGATCAAGCTTTGAGACATTGCACTACAGGTAATATGGGATGAATTCCTGCCTCTCTCATGTCTCCACAGGGGATGACTTAACCAGATGGATTCCTTAGTAATCAGCAGGGTAAGAGAGGGGCAGCATGGGGATTGTGTTATACAAAGGGACTCATTTGAGGAAAGGCTTTTTGTCATTAAATACCTATCTCTCAAGAAGCAAACAACTGGGGCTTTAGAGAGAGGAAAGTGTTCCCTGGTCCACTGAGGTAACTGACTGTCGAGAACAAATAGCTTCTGCCAGTAGTTTTAAGTAAAAGTAAAGCCCTTAAGGATTAAATGGAAGAATACACCTAATTTTAATAAATCCTTTGAACATTCCGATCCTGCGCTTTACTCTATAACTCAAAATTTCTCCTATTCCTCTCTTGATATTTTACTCTAAAAAGGCAGAGTGGAGAAGATTTACAAGTGAAGTGCACTGCATTGAGAATTTTCTTTCCTTTCAGGTTCCAAGGGTTGAGCTTAAATACCTCTGGCTAAAGAAAAAACAATCAGGCAGTTTTTATAACACGAGTTCAATGCTTGTATTTATTGTGTTGGAGGGCGTGAGGAGTGTGACGGTGGGTGGAGAGGAGAGGTGTATATGGACGTTTCTAGAAGCCTTGACTTCCTACTGTAAGGAAAGAGAACAGGTAAAAATAAAAAGGAGAAGCATAAGTTTGTGCTAATTTTCCTTCTCCAGCCCAGATCCCAAGGAGGTGGAAAACACCCAAGGCTCCTTTGATTTTAGTCCTTTCTCTATCCAGCCAAGGACAATTTCATTTACCTTAGAAAAAATCCTGTTATTTCAAAGCAAGAGAGAAAAATGTTATGTAGAAAAAAGAAAAGTGATAAGAAATTAAGCAGAAAATCCCTTAAATTTTTTCTTTTCAAAATGTGAGTTGTAGAGGGGAGTAATATAGGAAAATAAAAGTAAATATAATTTTCAAAATAGCTAATTTTATACTTTTGCCAAATGTAACCCAAATAGTGGGGAGACAGAGAGAGAGAGAGGTTAAAGGCACGAATAAAACAAATGAACCAAAGTAGCAACATGTGGAAAGGGCAGGGAGCTTGGAATTAGGAGACCCTGCCTCTGCCACTAAATCCACATGGCTTGCCTTAGGCAAGTGTCTTAACCTCCTTGGCCTCAGTCTCTAGCCCTGCAAAATGAGGGGGTTGTAATAAAGTTTCTAAAGTCCCGTCCAACTCTAATATTTCAAAAAGTGTGAAATAATATGGTACATGTTATGGACTGAATTGTGCTCCCCCCCAAAATTTATGTTGAAACCCTAACCCCCAGTACCTTGGAATGATTTGATTTGGAGACTGGGCCTTTAAAGAGATAATTAAGTTAAAATGAGGCTGTCAGGCTAGGCCATAATCCAATCTGACTGGTGTCCTTATAAAAAGAAGAGAGTAGGACACACAGACAGACGTCAGGGACGCGTGCAAAGAGAAAAGACCATGTGAAGAGGCAGCAAGTCAAGGAGAGAACTTAAAAGAAACCAACTCAAGCAACACCTTGATCTCAGACTTCCAGCCACTAAAACTGAGAGAAAAGACATCTCTACTGTTGAAGCAAGCAAGCCAATTTATGCTATTTTGTATGGCAGCCATAGCAAACTAATACATGGCATCATTTGAGTAAAAACTCAAATAATTAAACATCTTAGCTAATGAATTGTACTTAGGGTGATTTTGCCGGAGGTTCAAATTTCCTAGCTCCTCATTTCAGAACTTGCAAGCTTCCCAAGCTAGCCACAGAACAAATGATAATTGCCTTTGTGAAGTTGTAGCCTATACAGTTAAGTGTCAAGAGGATTGAATCCTTAGAACACAATAAAGAGAAACCAGGGTGAGAAGTTTATCAGAACAAAATATATACAATGTAAGATCTTTTATTTTTACTTTTTAACCAAATTTATAAACAAAATGGCATGTTTTTGGTTTCAGGGTGGTGTTAAGCTGTCTAAAATTAGGGTGTGATATCTTGGTTTACCAATTGGCTTGTCCTTCAATGGCTATAAACTGGGGCAGGAAGATGATGACAGGATGTGTGCATCAGTGTGTGTGTAGGTCAGGGAAGGCTACAAAGAGGGAGTTAGGGGAGGAGGGCTATGGATGGCTCAGTACAAATCCATTCTCACCACAAATAACTAAACTTAAAATACCCCCCAAAAATAGGGGTGGTGGTGGAATAGATTTTCTCTTCTGGAAACTACTCTTACTGACAGCTTAGCTGGACAACTGGACCTCAAAGTGGCCGAATAACGACATTCAGAATAATTCTGCAAAAACAGAAAACCACAAAGGTAGAGCTGGAGGGGACCTTAGAAGTCATCTGGTCCATCTCCCTTCTTTTACAATGGGCAAATTGAAACTTAAAGAGAAGAAGAGACCAGTCCAAGGTCACATAGCAAGTTAGTAGCAGAGCTGGGATTTGAACTAAAAAAATATTTCTTCAGAAAGCTTTAAATTAACATGGAGTTTTTTCCTTTTTTGCTAATCTTTGCTGTTTCTATACAGGGTCACAGAAACTTTTTTTATTATTGTGGTAACTTCGGTTTATAACATTATACAAGTTCAGGTGTACATCATTACGTTTCAATTTCTTTTTTTCCTTTTGAAAGACATCTCTTTGTTTGGTGAGGAAGATTGGCTCTGACCTAACATCTGTTGCCAATCTCTCTCTTTCTTTTTATCTCCCCAAAGCCCCAGTTTATAGTTATCTGTCCTAGTTCTATGTCCTTCCAGTTCTTCTATGTGGGACAACGCCACAGCATGGCTTGACGAGGGGTGCTAGGTGGGCACCCAGGATCCAAACTGGCCAACCTGGGATGCCAAAGCAGAGGGCACGAACTTAACCACTACACCACTGGGACGGCCCCACATTTCAATTTCTGTGTACATTATATCATGTTCACCACCCAAAGACTAATTACAATCCATCACCATACACATGTGCCTAATTACCCCTTTCACCCACCTCCCTCCCCGCGGTCCCTCTGGTAACCAGCAATCCAATCTCTGTTCCTATGTGATTGTTTGTTGTTGTTTTTATCTTCTATTTATGAGTGAGATCACATGGCAATTGACCTTCTCTCTCTGACTTATTTCGCTTAGTATAATCCCCACAAGTTCCATCCATGTTGTCACAAATGGCCAGAGTTCATCATTTCTTATGGCTGAGTAGTATTCCATTGTGTATATATACCACATCTTCTTTATCCATTCATCCCTTGATGGGCACCTAGGTGGCTTCCAACTCTTGGCTATTGTGAATAATGCTGTGATGAACATAGGAGTGCATATATCTTTCTGCATTAGTGTTTTCATGGTCTTTGGAAAAATACTCAGCAGTGGAATAGCTGGATCGTACAGTAGTTCTATTCTTAATTTTTTGAGAAGTCTCCATACTGTTTTCCATAGTGGCTGCACCAGTTTGCACTCCCATCAGCAGTGTACAAGGGGTCCCTTTTCTCCATATCCTCTCTAACACTCCTTGTTTGCTGTCTTGTAGATTATAGCCATTCTGACAGTAGTGAGGTGATGTCTCATTGTAGTTTTGATTTGCATTTCTCTAATAGTGACGTTGAAGATCTTTTGATGTACCTGTTGGCCATCTGTATATCTTCTTTGGAAAAATGTCTGTTCAGATCCTTCGCCAATTTTTAAATTGGGTTCTTAGCTTACTTGATGTTGAGATGTATGAATTCTTAATATATTATGCATATTACCCCCTCATCTGATATATGTTTTGCAAATATCTTCTCCCAATTGTTAGGTTGTCTTCTCATTTTGTTGATGGTTTCCTCTGCTGTGCAGAAGCTTTTTAGTTTGATGTAGTCCCATTTATTTATTTTTTCTATTGTTTTCCTTGCCCGGTCAGACACGGTACTTGAAAATATGCGGCTAAGACTGATGTTGAACAGTGTACTGCCTACGTCTTCTAGAAGTTTAACGGTTTCAGAACTTACATTCAGTTCTTCAACCCATTTTGAGTTAATGTTTGTGTATGGTGAAAGATAATGGTGTACTTTCATTCTTTTGCAGGTGGCTGTCCAGTTTTCCCAACACCATTTATTGAAGAGACTTTTCTTTCTCCATTGTATGTTCTTGGCTCCCTCGTTGAAAATTAGCTGTCCATAGTTGTGTGGGTTATTTCTGGGCTATCGATTCTGTTCCATATCTGTGTGTCTGGTTTTCTGCCAGTACCGTGCTGTTTTGGTTACTATAGCTTTGTAGTATATTTTGAAATCAGGGAGTGTGATACCTCCAGCTTTCTTCTTTTTCCTCAGGGTTCCTTTGGCTATTTGGTGTCTTTTGTTATTCCATATAAATTTTAGGATTCTTTGTTCTATTTCTGTGAAAAATGTTGTTAGAACTTTGATAGGGATTGCATTGAATCTGTAGATTGCTTTAGTAAGTATGGACATTTTAACTATGTTAATTCTTCCAACCCAAGAGCAGGGAATATCTTTCCATTTCCTTCTGTCTTCTTCAATTTCTTTCAAAAATGCTTTACAGTTTTCAGTGTACAGATCTTTCACCTCTTTGGTTAAGTTTAATCTTAAGTATTTTATTCTTTTTGTTGTAATTGTAAATGGGATTTTATCCTTAATGTCTCTTTCTGCTACTTCGTTGTTAGTATACAGAAACGCAACTGATTCTTGTGTGTTGACTTTGTATCCTGTAACTTTGCCATATTCATTTATTATTTCTAAAGTTTTTCTGTGGATTCTTTAGGGTATTCTATGTATAAAACCATGTCATCTGCAAATAGTGACAGTTTCACTTCTTCCTTTCCAATTTGGATCACTTTTATTTCTTTTTCTTGCCTGATTGCTCTGGCTAGGACTTCTAATACTATGTTAAATAAGAGTGGTGAAAGTGAGCATCCTTGTCTGGTTCCTGTTCTTAGAGAGATAGCTTTCAGTTTTTCTCGATTGAGAATGATATTAGATGTGGGTTTGTCATATATAGCCTAAATTATGTTGAGGTACTTCCTTTCTATACCCAGTTTAGTCAAAGTTATTGTCATAAATGGATGCTGTGTCTTGTCAAATGCTTTCTCTGCATCTATTGAGATGATCACATGATTTTTATTCTTCATTTTGTTAATGTGGTGTATCATGTTGATTGATTTGTGGACGTTGAATCATCCCTGCATCCCTGGAAAAAATCCCACTTGATCATGGTGTATGATTTTTTTCACGTATTGTTGTATTTGATTTGCTAGTATTTTGTGTAGGACTTTTGCATCATTGTTCATCAGTGATATTGGCCTGTAATTTTCTTTTTTTGTGTTTTCCTTGTCTGCTTTTGCTGTGAGGGCAATATTAGCTTCATAGAGTGAGTTAAGAGGCTTCCCCTCCTTTTCAATTTTTTTGAAGAGTTTGAGAAGGATAGGCATTAATTCTTCTTTGAATGTTCGGCAGAATTCACCAGGGAAGCCAGCTGGTCCAGGACTCTTATTTTGGGGGATGTTTTTGATTACTTGTTCTATCTCCTTACTGGTGATTGGTCTATTCAAACTCTCTATTTCTTATTGATTTAGATTTGGAAGGTTGTATGAGTCTAAGAATTTATCCATTTCTTCTAGATTATTCAGTTTGTTGGCGTATAGCTTTTCCTGGTATTCTCTAATAATCTTTTGTATTTCTGAGGTGTTCCATTGTAATCTCTCCTCTTTCATTTCTGATTTTATTTATTTGAGCCTTCTCTCTTTCTTTCCTGGTGAATCTAGCTAAAGGTTTTTCAATTTTGTTTATCTTTTCAAAGAACCAGCTCTTGGTTTCATTGATTTTTTCTATGTTTTTAATTTTCTATTTCATTTATTTCTGCTCTGATTTTTATTATTTCCTTCCTTCTACTGATCTGGGGCTTTGTTCTTCTTTGTTTTATGCTCTTCTTTTTCCAGTTCATTTAGGTGTGCTGTTAGATTGTTTATTTGAGATTTTTCTTGTTTGTTGAGGTAGGCCTGTATTGCTATAAACTTCCCTCTTAGAACTGCTTTTGCTTTATCCCACAGATTTTTGGCACATCATATTTTCATTTTCATTTGTCTCCAGGTATTTATTGATTTCTCCTTTGATTTCTTCATTGACCAAATCATTGTTCAATAGCATTTTGTTTAATCTCCACATATTTGTGGCTTTTCTGATTTTCTTCCTGTAGTTGATTTCTAGTTTCACACATTTGTGAACAGAAAAGATGGTTGCTAATACTTCAATCTTCCTAAATTTATTGAGGTTTGCCTTGTTTCCCAACATATGGTCTATCCTTGAGAATGTTCAATGTGTACCTGAGAAGAATGTGTATTCTGTGGTTGTTGGATGGAATGTTCTCTATATATCTACTAAGTCCATCTGGTCTAATGTGTTGTTTAAAGCCAATGTTTCCTTATTGATCTTCTCTTTGGATGATCTATCCATTGGGGAAAGTGGAGTGTTAAAGTCCCTTACTATTATTGTGTTACTATTTCACCTTTTATGTCTGTTAATAATTGCTTTATATATTTAGGTGCTCCTATGTTGTGTGCATACATATTCCAAAGTGTTATACCCTCTTGTTGGTTAGTTCCCTTTATCATTATGCAGAGCCCTTCTTTGTCTCTTGTTACAGTTTTTGTTTTAAAGTCAATTTTGTCTGATATAAGTATTGCTACCCCAGCTTTCTTTTCTTTGCCATTTGCATGGAGTATCTTTTTCCATCCTTTCACTTTTGGTTTGTGAGTGTCTTTAGGTGGGAAGTGTGTCTCCTGTATGCAGCATATATATGGTTCTTGTTTTTTAATCAAATCAGCCACCCTATGCCTTTTGATTGGAGCATATAGTCCATTGACATTTAAAGTAGCTACTGATAAGTATGTACTTATCACCACTTAGTTACTTTTTTTCTGGGCGTTTTAGTAGTGATGTTGTTCCTTTCTCTATTCCTTTCTTCTTCTCTTGCTCTCTTCCCATGTGCTTTCATAGCTTCCTTTAATATTATGTTTTAGTTCCTTTCTCTTAATCATTTGTGTATTTATTATAGGTTTCTGGTTTGTGATTACCATGAGGTGCATATAATAATAACCTACATATATAGTAATCTATATTGAGTTGATGGTCTCTTTATTTAGATCTCTTTCTAAAAGCTCTACTTTTTCAATCCCCTCCTCCCACAGTTTATGTTTTTTATATCATATCTAATCTCTTTGTGTGTGTATGTGTATGTGTGTGTATCTATTACCTTCTTATGATCCAAATAGGTAATTTTAGTACTTTTGTCTTTTGACCTTCATATTCTCTTCTTAGGTGGTTGATCTGTTACCTTTACTATATTTTTGCCTTTACCAGTGATTTTATTGCCTTTTTAAAAATAATTTTCTTATTCCTATATGTGGTCTTCTCTTTCCCACTTAAGTAAGTCCCTTTACTATTTTTTGTAAAACTGGTTTCTTGGTGATAAACTCCTTTCGCTTTGCTTGTCTGGGAAGCTCTTTATCTCTCCTTCCATTCTGAATTATAACCTTGCTGGGTAGAGTATTCTTGACTGTAGGTTTTTTCCTTTCAGCACTTTAAATATATTCTGCCACTCCTTTCTAGCCTTTAAGGTTTCTGTTGAGAAGTCAGCTGATAGCCTTATGGGGTTTCCTTTGTATCGTTTGTTGCCTTTCTCTTGTGGCTTTTAGGATTCAGTCTTTAACTCCTGACATTTTAATTATAACGTGTTTTGGGGTGGGCCTCTTTGGGTTTGTTTTGTTTGGTGCTCTCTGTACTTCCTGCACCTGGATGTCTGTTTCCTTCCTTAGGTTAGGAAAGTTTTCAGCTATTATTTCTTCAAATAGATTCTCTACCCCTTTGTCTCTCTCTTCTCCTTCTGAGGCATCTATAATACTCATATTAGTGTGCTTGATGTTGTCCCAGAGGTCCCTTAGACTGTCCTCATTATTTTTAATTCTTTTTTCTTTTATCTGTTCAGCTTGGGTGATTTCTTCTAGTCTTTTTTCAAGCCTGCTGATCCATTCTTCTGTATCATCTACTCTGCTATTGAGTCCCTCTAGTGTATTTTTCATTTCTGATTGGTTCTTTTTTATATTTTCCAGTTCTTTGTTGAAGGTCTCACCAAGTTCATCCATAATTCTCCTAAGATCAGTGAGCAACCTTATGACTTTTTGTTTGAACACTTTGTCAAGTAGATTGTTTATTTCTGTTTCATTTAGTTCTTTTTCTGGGGTTTTGTCCTCTTTCCTTCCTTGGAATGTGTTCCTTTCTCTCCTCATTTTGCCTCTTTCTCTGTGTTTATGTATGTGTATCAGGTAGGTCAGCTATGTCTCCCGATCTTGGAGAGATGGCCTTACGTAAGAGATGCTTTATGAGGCCCAGCAGTGTGCTTCCCTCTTGTCAGCAGTTCCAAATGTTCCAGGAGCAACCCCTGTGTAGGCTACGTGTGTCTTCTTGTTGTGGCAAGGTTTCTTTTCCTACAGGTGGCCAGGGAGGCTAGGATGTCCCCTTGGCTAGCTCATTGTAATGCTCAGGTCTATGTGGCTGCTATGGACCCTTTAGTCACTTTATCAGGCATGAGGAGCCCCACCACAGTTGGCTGCAAGGTCTAATAGCACATTCTTCTTGCTGCTTTTCTGTTGAGTAGGCTCCCAGTGTGGCTGGTTGCTGTGATCAGGGGCCTACAATAGCTATAGGCCTCCAGCCTGCAAGGCTGTTGTCAGCTCTTTCAGTATTGAAACTGAGTGGGGCTGGTCCTAGGCATGGGAGCACCCAATTGTTTCAGGCTTTGGAAGGTGGGGCCAATCCCCTACATGGCTGTTTGAGAAGCACAAGTCTGCTGCAGCTGAAAAGCCCCACCACACACAGGGCAACACACCCCATCAAAACAGTTCTGCCCCATGTGCATGCCCTGACTGAACGAAGTGGACCCAGTCATCCCACTGCAGAGGACCCACACACTCCACCAACTCCCAACACACTCCCCCTGATCCTCGCCAATGACCTGTCCTGCAGAGGTGGACCCTCTCACCTGGCTGCAGAGGTTTCATGTGCCCCACCTATGCTGGCACAGAAGTTGCCTGAAGGCTTGATGTTGGGTGGGGCAAATCCCTAGGTTGGGCTGCCTGTCCTGGCTGAACTGGATTAAATTAGTGCTTTAGTGGACAGGGCACACCCTGGGCTAGCAAACCAGGGGAAGAACTCCAATGGTGTCTGCCAGTGTCTGTGTCAGCACACTTGTGCTAGGTCACAATGGTTGCTGCTGCCAGTGTCTCAGTCCCTGGAGAGGTCTCACCTCTCACTGAGATGCACCCAGAGCCTATCAGGTGAGTCTCTTTTCACCAAAGGACTGTGCACCTTTCCTTCTGGTGACTTTAGGATGCTTCCCAAAATGAGTGAATTTGTGTGTGGGCCCTTTAAGAATAGGTTTTTTTCCACTTATGTCTGATAGCTTTTCTGGGGGCATTCCCTGTGGCTGTTAGTATCCAGCAAAGCCAGATATTATGACACTAGTCTTGGTTGGGCTGAATCCAAAAGCTGCATATAGCAGTAACGCTCCCCCACTCAGATTCCCTGCTCCTCCAGGGAAGGCTTTGTACCTTAGAATTGCTCCTGGCTGGCCGTGAAGCACCGCAGCTCACAGGGGTGGCTTTTTTCTCTCCAGAAAGGAATTTCTGCCTCTTCCACCTTAGTTAGCACTGTCCCTATTTTTGGTGTTGTCTTTATCCAGTTTTCAGTTCTCGCTCATGGGTAATTGTTCCAAGAGTAGTTGTAAATTTGTTGTGTCTGTGGAAGGAGGTGAGTTCAGAATCCACTTACCCCACCATGTTGACCTATTCTCCTCACAGAAACTTTTAAAGGGACTGTGAATTCTAAAGTTCTCCATCAGCCAAAATAACAGGCAAAACTGCAAAGTAGTAGAGCTAGAGGCAAGTTCTTATTCTATCTGTTTATTCTCTATTTTATTTGGAGCATAAACTGATCAGAAGTGAAATAGCAGCATAGGAAGTTACACAGGAAACTCACTTGGGGGACAGGAGACTAGGGTTCTTGGATCAACTCTGTCTCAGAAACTAGTTGTATGATTTTGGACAAGTAACTTAACCTATCTTGGATTCAATTTTTTTATCTGTAAAATGGGAATGTAGTGGGTTGAATAGTGGCCCCCAAAAGATATGTCAAAGTCCTAACCCCTGAAACAAATAATTGTGGTCTTATTTGGAAAAAGGGTCCTTACAGATATAATTAAAGATCTTGATATTAGATCACCTTGGAATTAGGGTGGGCCCAAGATCCAAGGAAAGATATCCTCATTGGAAGAAGGCAGAGGGAGATTTGAGACACTCAGATCAAGATGAAAAGGTGACATGAAGACAGAGGCAGATATTGGAGTGATGCATTTACAAGCCAAGGAATGCTAAGAATTGCCTACAGCCACCAGAAGCTAGGAGAGAGACATGGAACAGATTCTCAGAGCCTCCAGAAGGAATCAAACTGGCAAGATCTTGATTTTGGACTTCGGGCCTCTTGAAGTATAAGAGAATAAAATTTTGTTATTTTAAGCAACTACTTTGTGGTAATTTGTTACATAGCCTTAGGAAACTAACACAGTGGGTGAGTATGTGATCAGGTGTAAGGGTACAAATAGGTAACATAAATGAATGAAATGGGCTGCTACATGAAACACAAGTGTAAGTGTAATGATTAATGGAAATGAAACAAGCATCTTGGCGTTAGGAAGAAAATAGAGTGATGACCTGAAGAGCACTCTTCAGTTCTAGCCTATCAATACCACATGGGAATGCAGGCCCAGTATTGCCAGAGGTTCTGGATTTCAAGAAATTTAAAGTTCAATCTTTTATTTGAAATCTCCCTATTTTAAAAATGGAGGAAACTAATTTTAATTTTTAAAGCATTGTGTGTCAAACAAACTAAATTGTTTTCAGGAATTTCAAGGAAATTTATGAAATTAAACTCCTATATTGAATAATTAAATTTCAGATCAATAAATATTGATTATGTCATCTCTGAAGGAAAAAGTAATTTATGTATTCTAGAGGTGCAGCATGACAAATTTTTGGCAAAGAAGGATGAACACATAATATGGACCAGGTAGAGTGGGCCTCTCCACAAGTGGTAAGATAGAAATATCATTTCAGTCAATTTTTACCAAATTATTCTTAGTTATTTTTTCTATCTTGAAACATTTATGATTCATACACTGCTGCAGAATAGAATTGTGCCTTATGCTTCACAATTAACACAGACAATTTTATATAATTTTGGTGGCTCTATATTGTTATTGAAATAATTTTTCTCCTTTTGGGAACAAACAAACTAAATTTGAGGGCTAAATATTAGATGATCTCTAATGTTTGTATGGCTCTAGTCTTCTGTTTCAATTGGTACATCCTAGCACTGTAATATGTTATTAGAGCTAGATTTTTTGGTCCCTAGCATTGTTGTGACAATAGTAGCTGTAGTCACAGCATAAGTATGACATTTTTCTTAGTACATGTCTAAAGGAGAAGCCATGGCAAACACTTCTTATCTGGGATTATTTAAAATTGATAGGTCAGATACTTATCCTATTAAAATAAACCTCAGGAAGTGTGGTCTCTGTCTGCATTATTTCCATTTACTAAAAGCCTTATTGGTATGAAAGACTCGCTGAAAGAGAATGTAGTATTAGTTTACAACTGGCAAAAGACATATACACCTGAATGTATCCTATTCAACAGAAAAGGCATTCAAAAATTCAGTTAACCTTCTGTATGTTCATATTTGCAAGTATTTATTCAAGAAGCATATATGTGGCTTATATTTACAAATGGTGAAGTTAAACATTTTCTGAAAATGTGATATATACCCTCCAATACTTTGTAGCAATATAGTATCTTACTAAGTTCACTATAATACTGTACTTATGAGGAACACGATGATTTAACAAGTTTAAAGCTCAGCTTTTAAAGACGACCACAGAAGAATTTTTCTCCCCTGTCCTTTCCCAACAACCATACACCTCAGGCACTCACTTCAAATTAAACAAAAGGGAAGAGGATGTCAAGACAAGTAAATGAGGAAAGAATAGTTTTTTCAACAAATGGTGCTGAGACAACTGAATATCTACATGCAAAAGAATGAAGTTGGAGCCCAATGTCATACCATAAACAAAAATGAACTCACAGTAGATCATATGACCTAAATGAAAGAGCTAAAACTATAAAACTGCTAGAAGAAAACAGAAATAAATCTTCATGACCTTGGACTAGGCAATGGATTTTTAGATACGATACCAAAAGCATAAGCAATAACAACAAAAGACAGATAAATTAGACTTCATCAGAAGTAAAATCTTTTGTGCTTTAAGAACAACATAAAAAAGTAAAATGAAAACCCACAGAATGGGAGAAAATATTTACACTCATATATTTGATAGGGGACTTATATCCAAAATATATAAAGAATTCTTACAAATCAATAATAAAAAACCCCCCAAAAAACAATTACAAATTGGGCAAAGGCTAAAAATAAAAGTCCAGGACCAGATGGCTTCTCTGGAGAATTCTACCAAACATTCAAAGAAGATTTAATACCTATCCTTCTCAAACTATTCCAAAAAGTTGAAGAAGATGGAACACTCTCTAACATATTTTACAAGGCTAACATCACCCTGATCCCAAAGCCAGAAAAGGACAGCACAAGAAAGAAAATTACAGGCCAATATCACTGATGAACATAGATGCAAAAGTCCTCAACAAATTATTGGCAAACCAAATACAGCAATACATGAAAAACATCATACACCATGATCAAGTGGGATTTATGCCAGGGATGCAGGGATGGATCAATATCTGCAAGTCAATCAATGTGATACACCACATTAACAAAATGAGGAATAAACACCACATGATCATCTCAATAGATGAAGAGAAAGCATTTGATAAGATCCAACATCATTTATGATAAAAACTCTCAATAAAATGAGTATAGAAGGAAAGTATGTCAACATAATAAAGGCCATATATGACAAACTCACAGCCAACATCATACTCAACAGTGAAAACTTAAAGCCATCCCTCTGAGAACAGGAACAAGACATGGGTGCCCACTCTTACCACTCTCATTCAACATAGTACTGGAGGTTTTGGCCAGAGCAATTGGTCAAGAAAAAGAAATAGGAGGAATCCAAATAGGCAGTGGAGAAGTGAAACTCTTGCTGTTTCCAGACGACATGATTTTATATATAGAAAACCCTAAAGAATCTGTCAGAAAACTATTAGAAATAATCAACAACTATAGTAAAGTTGAAGGGTATAAAATCAACTTACAAAAATGAGTTGCATTTCTATATTCTAATAACAAACTACCAGAAAGTGAGGTCAAGAATGCAATGCCATTTACAATTGCAACAAAAAGAGTAAAATATCTATGAATAAATTTAACCAAGGAAGTGAAAGACCTATACAAAGAAAACTATACGACAGTATTGAAGAAATTCATGATGACATAAAGAAATGCAAAAATATTCTATGCATATGGATTGGAAGAACAAATATAGTTAAAATGTCTGTATTACCTAAAGCAATCTACAGATTCAATGTAATCAGAAACAGAATCCCAATGACATTCTTCATGGAAATAGAACAAAGAATCCTAAAATTCATATGAGGAAACAAAAGACTATGAATGGGTAAAGCAATCCTGAGAAAAAAGAACAAAGCCTGGAGGCATCACAATCCCTGAGTTCAAAATATACTACAGAGGTATAGTAATCAAAATAGCATGGTACTAGTACAAAAACAAACATACAGATCAATGGAACAGAATTCAAAGACCCAAAATAAAACCATACATCTACAGACAGCTAATCATCTTCAAAGGAGCTAAGAACATACAGTGGAAAAAAGAAAGTCTCTTCAATAAATGTTGCTGGGAAAACAGGACAAACACATGCAAAAGAATGAAAGTAGATCATTATCTTTTTCCATACACAAAAATTAACTCAAAATGGATCAACAACTTGAAGGTAAGACATGAAACCATAAGACTCCTAAGAGAAAATAAAGGAAGTACACTCTTTGACATTGGTCTTAGAAGGATCTTTTTGAATACCATGTCTACTCAGACAAGGGAAGCAAAAGAAAAAATAAACAAGTGGGACTTCATCAGACTAAAGAGCTTCTGCAAGGCAAAGGAAACCAGGAAAAAAACGACCACACAACCCATCAACTGGGAGAAAATATTTGCAAATCATATATACAACAAGGGGTTAATCTCCCCAAATATATAAAGAACTCACATAACTGAACAACAACAAAAAAATACAACCCAATCAAAAAATGGGCTGAGAACATGAACAGACATTTTTTCAAAGAAGATATACAGATGGCCAATAGGCACATTAGTGACATCACTAATCCTCAGGGAAATGCAAGTCAAAACTACAGTAACATAACACCTTACACCCATCAGAATGGCTATAATCACCAAGACAAAAATAACAAATGTTGGAGAAGATGTGGAGAAAAGGGAACGCTCATACACTGCTAGTGGGAATGCAAACTGGTGCAGCAACTATGGAAAACAGCATGGAGATTTCTCAAAAAATTAGAAACAGAAATACCATATGACCTAGCTATCCCACTACTGGGTATTTGTCCAAAGAACTTGAAATCAACAATTCAAAGAGACTTATGCACCACTATGTTCAATGCAGCATTATTCACAATAGCCAAGAAGTGGAAGCAATGCAAGTGCCCATGGACTGATTGGATAAAGAAGATGTGGTGTATATATATATACACACTACTCAGCCATTAAAAAAGGCAAAATTGTCCCATTCACAACAACATGGATGGACCTTGAGGGTATTATGTTAAGTGACGTAAGACAAAGACAAAAACCGTATGAGTTCACTCACGTGGAAGATAAACTAGCACATAAACAAACATAACAGTTTAGTGGTTACCAGAGACGAAGGGGTTTTGGGGGTGGGCATAAGGGGTTAAGGGGCACAGGTATATGGTTACTGACAAATAATACTGTACAACTGAAATTTCACAATGTTATAAACTATGATGATCTCAATAAATTTTTTTTAAAAAATTGGGCAATGGAATTGAGATGTTTTTCGAAAGAATATATACAAACAACCAATAAAGGCACATGAAAAGATGTTGAACATCACTAATAACAAGAAAAATGTAAATCAAAACTACAATGAGATACTGCTTCACACCCTTTAGGATGACTATTAAAACAAACCAAAACTAACTCAGAAAATAACAAGTGTTGGCAAAGATGGGGAGAAATTAGAACCCTTGTGCAATGCTGGTGGGAATGCAAAATAGTGCAGTTGCTGTGTAAAACGGTGTATACAGAATTACCACATTATCCCACAATTCCACCTCTGGGTATATATCCAGAAGTATTGAAAGCAGGAGCTTGAACAGATATTAGTACACCCATGTTTATATCAATAGTATTCCTAATAGCCAAAAGATGAAAGCAACCCAAGTGTCCATCAATGGCTGAATGCATAAGGAAAATGTAGTACATACATACAGTGGAACATTATACAGCCTGAAAAAGAAAAGATATTCTGATACATGCTACAGCATCCATGAAACTTGAAGACATTATGCTAAGTAAAATAAGCTAGTCACAAAAGAACAAATATTGTAAGATTTCATTTATATGAGAGTAGTTAAATATACACAGACAGAAAATAGGATGGTGATTGACAAGGGCTGAAGGAGAGGAGAAAGGCAGTTAGTGTTTAATGAGTACAGAGTTTCAGTTTGGGAAGGTGAAAAAGTTTTGGAGATGGATAGTGGTGATGATTGTACAACAATGTCAATGTACTTACTGTACTTAATGCCACAGGACTGTATACTTAAAAATAGCTAGTATGATCAATTTTTTTTGTGTGTGTATATATATATATACCACAACAAAAAGGACAAGTAAACCAACTAAAAATTGGGCAAAAGATTTGAACAGATGCTTCTCCAAAGAAGATATACCAGTAGCCAATATGCACATAAAAAGACGTGTAACATCATTAGTCATTAGGAAAATGCAAGTCAAAACCACAAGAAGATTGGGGCTGGCCCAGTGGCAGAGTGGTTAAGTCCACGTGCTCCACTTTGGCAGCCCAAGGTTTCACCGGTTCAGATCCTGGGCACAGACCTAGCACCACTCATCAAGCCATGCTGAGGAGGCATCCCACATAGCACAACCAGAAGGACCTACAACTAGGATATACAACTATGTATGGGGGGCTTCAGGGAGAAAAAGAAAAAAAAGCGCAAGAAGATACCACTTTACACTATAGGACAGCTTTAATAGAAAAAGAGACAATACTAAATCTTGGTGATGATGTGGAGAAACTGGAATCCTAAGAGGTTGCTGGTGGGAAAGTGATATGTTGCAGCCACTTTGGAAAATGGTTTGACAGTTCCTTGAAAAGTTAAACCGTAGGGCAACCATATAACCCAGAAATTCCACTACTAGGTATATACCCAAGAGAAGCGAAAACAGGTCTTAAAACAAAAACTTGTAAACATATCTTCATAGAAGCACTATTCACAATAGCCAAAAGGTGGAAATAACCCAAATGTACATCAACTGATGAATGGATAAACAAAATGTGGAATATCAATACACTGGATTATTATTAGGCAATAAAATAGAATAAGTAATAATACATGATATGACCTGGATAAACCTTGAACATGTTATGCTAAGTGAAAGAAGCTGATCATAAAAGACATTTTATATGATTCCATTTATATGAAATATCCAGAATAGGCGAATCTATAGAGATATAAAGTAGATTAACGGTTGACTAGGGCTGGGGAGAGGGAGGCATGGGAAGGCGGAATGACAGCTAATTGCTATAAAGTTTCTTCTTGGGGAGATGAAAATGTTTTAAAAGTAGATTGTGTGGTGATGGTTGTAGAACTCAATAAAAATATTAAAAGCCAACGAACTGTACACTATAAATGGGTAAATTATATGGTAAGTGAATTATTTCTCAACTCTAAAAGAGCAAAGAAGAGAAAGTGAAAATGTTTCATGTATGGGTCTGTCAACATAGTATTTTTTTATTGAGGTCACATGGGCTTTTAACATTGTATAAATTTCAGGTATTATTATATTTCAGTTTATGTATAGGTTACATCATGTTCACCATCAATAGTCTAGTTTTTATCCATCACCATACACATGTGCCAATATTATGCCTTTCACCCTTTCCTCACCCCCTTTTCCTCTGGTAACCACCTCAAGGTCCATCCATGTTGTCACAAATGGCACAATTTTGTCTTTTTTAATGGTTGAGTAGTATTCCATTGTGTATATATACCACATCTTCTTTATCCATTCATCTGTTGATGGGCACTTGGGTTGCTTCTATGTCTTGGCTACTATGAAAAATGCTGCGATGAACATAGGGATGCAGAAATCGTTTTTAATTGCTGATTTCATATTCGTTGGATAAATACCCAGTAGTGGAATAGCTGGATGATATGGTATTTCTATTTTTAATTTTTTGAGAGAACTCTATGCTGTTTTCCATAGTGGCTGCACCAGTTTACAGTCCCACCAGCAGTGTATGAGGGTTCCCTTTGCTCTACATCCTCTCCAACACTTGTTATTTCTTGTCTTGGTAATTACAGCCATTCTGATGGATGTGAGGTGATATCTCATTGTAGTTTTTATTTGCATTTCCCTAATGATTAGTGATGTTGAACATCTTTTCACATGCCCATTGGCCAACTGTATATCTGTATATCCTCTACTGCTTTTTTGATAGGGTTGTTCACTTTTCTGTTGCTGAGTTGTATCAGTTCTTTATATATTTTGGAAATTGACTCCTTGTCAGATATATGATTTGCAAATATTTTCTCCCAGTTGGTGGGTCACCTTTTTGTTTTGTTCATGATTTCCTTTGCCATGCAAAAACTTTTTCATCTGACGTAGTCCCATTTGTTTGTTATTTCTTTTATTTCCCTTGCCTAAAGAGAAATGGTATTCGAGAAGATCCTTCCAAGACCGACGACAGAGTGTACTGCCTGTATTTTCTTCTAAGACTTTTATGGTTTCAGGTCTTACATTCAAGCCTTTAATCTATTTTTTTTTTTAAAGATTTTTTTTTCCTTTTTCTCCCCAAAGCCCCCCCAGTACATAGTTGTATATTCTTCGTTGTGGGTCCTTCTAGTTGTGGCATGTGGGACGCTGCCTCAGCGTGGTTTGATGAGCAGTGCCATGTCCGCGCCCAGGATTCGAACCAACGAAACACCGGGCCGCCTGCAGCGGAGTGCGCGAACTTAACCACTCGGCCACGGGGCCAGCCCCAAGCCTTTAATCTATTTTGAGTGAATCTTTGGGTATGGTGTAATATAATGGTCTTCTTTCATTCTTTTGCATGTGGCTGTTGAGTTTTCCCAGTACCATTTATTGAAGAGGCTTTCCTTTCTCCATTGTATGTTCTTGACTCCTTTGTCAAAGATTGGCTGTCCAAAGCTGTGTGGTTTTATTTCTGGGTTCTTATTTCTGTTCCATTGATCTGTGTGCCTGTTTTTCTGCAGTACAATGCTGTTTTGATTACTTATAGCTTTGTAGCTTTTTAGATTACTATAGCTTTTTGAAATCAGGGAGCATGAAACCTCCGACTTTTGTTCTTTCTTCTCAGGATTATTTTGGTTATTCGAAGTCTTTTGTTATTCCATATAAATTTTAGGATTCTTTGTTCTATTTCTGTGAAGAATGTCATTGAGATTCTGATTGGGATTGCACTGAGTCTGCAGATTGCTTTAGGTAATATGGCCATTTTAACTGTTTACTCTTCCAATCCATGAGGTAGAGATATCTTTCCATTTCTTTATGTCTTCTTTGATTTCTTTCAATAATGTCTTATAGTTTTCAGTGTATAGGTCTTTCACCTCCCTGGTTAAATTTATTCCTGGGTATTTTATTCTTTTAATTGTGATTGTAAATGGGATTGTATTCTTGACTTCTTTTTCTGCTAGTTCATTATTAGAATATAGAAATGCAACTGATTTTTTATGTTGATTTTGTACCATACAACTTTACCGTATTTGTTGATTACTTCAAATAGGTTTTTGGTGGATTCTTTAGGGTTTTCTATATATAGAATCATGTCATCTGCAAATAGTGACAGTTTCACTTCTTTATCTCCAATTTGGATCACTTTTATTTCTTTTTTGCCTAATTGTTTTGTCTAAAACTTCCAGTACTATGTTGAATAAGAGTGGTGAGAGTGGGCACCCTTGTCTTGTTCCTCTTCTCAGAGGGGTGGTTTTCAGTTTTTCTCCATCGAGTATGATATTAGCTGTGGGCGTGTTATATATGGCATTTATTATGTTGAGTTACTTTCCTTCTATACCCATTTTATTGAGGGCTTTTATCATACATTGATGTGGGATCTTGTCAAATGCTTTCTCTGCATTTATTGAGATGATCATGTGATTTTTGTTCCTCATTTTGTTAATGTGGTGTATCACATTGATTGATTCATGGATGTTGAACCATCCCTGCATCTCTGGAATAAATCCCACTTGATTATGGTATATGATCCTTTTTATGTATTGTTGTATTCAATTTGCTAATATTTTGTGGAGGATTTTTGCATCTATGTTCATCAGCAATATTGGCCTGTAATTTTCCTTCTTTGTGCTCTCCTTGCCTAGTTTTGGTATCTGGGTAATGTCATCCTTGTAAAGTTAGTTAGGAAGCATCCCATCCTCTTCAGTTTTTCAGAATAGTTTGAGAAGGATAGGCATTAAATCTTCCTTGAATGTTTGGTAGAATTCACCAGAGAACCCATCTGGTCCTGGACTTCTGTTTGTTTTTGTTTTTTTGGGGTTTTTTTGAGGAAGATTATCCCTGAGCTAACATCTGCTACCAATCCTCCTCTTTTTTGATGAGGAAGAGTGGCCCTGAGCTAACATCCATGCCCATCTTCCTCTACTTTATATGTGGGATGCCTACCACAACATGGTTTGCCAAGCGGTGCCATGTCTGCACCCAGGATCCGAACCGGTGAACCCTGGGCTGCTGAAGCAGAACATGTGCACTTAACTGCTGCACCACTGGGCCAGCCCCATGGACTTCTGTTTTGGGAGGATGTTTTTGATTACTGTTTCAATCTCTTTGCTTGTGATTTGTCTACTCAGATTCTCTATATCTTCTTGACTCAGTTTTGGGAAGTTTCATGATTCAAAGAATTTATCCAGTTCTTCTAGGTTATCCAGTTTGTTGGCATATACCTTTCACAGTATTCTCTTATAATCCTCTGTATTTGTGTGGTGTCCATTGCAACTTCTCCTATTTAATTTCTGATTTCATTTATTTGAGTCTTCTGTCTTTTTTTCTTAGTGAGTCTAGCTAGGGGTTTCTCAGTTTTGTTTATCTTTTCAAAGAACCAGCTCTTAGTTTAATTGATCCTTTTTATTGTTTTTTTTTTTAGTCTCTATTTTGTTGATTTCTGCTCTGATTTTTATTATTTCCTTCCTTCTACTGAATTTGGGCTTTGCTTTTTCATTTTTTTTCTAGTCCTTTTAGATATAGAGTAAGCTTGTTTATTTGAGATTTTTCTTGTTTGTTGATGTAGGCCTGTATTGCTATAAATTTCCCTTTTAGTACCACTCTTGCTGCATCCCATAAGTTTTGGAATGTTGTATTTTCATTTTCACTTGTCTCTATCTTTCTCTTGTCTTGTTTTGATTCTCCCTTGATTTCTTGATTGATCCAACAGTTGTTCAGTAGCATTTTCTTAGTCTCCACATACTTGTGACTTCCCCAGCTTTTTTCTTATAGTTGATTTCTAGTTTCACAGCATTGTAGTCAGAAAAGATGCATGATATGATTTCAATCTTCTTAAATTTATTGAGGTTTGCTTTTGTTTTTTCCCCAAGATATGGTCTATCTTTGAGAATGTTCCATGTGCATTTGGGAAGAATGTGTATTCTTCTGTTTAAGGATGAAATGTTCTATACATATCTATTAAGTCCATCTGGCCTAGTGTTTCATTTAAGGCCACTGTTTCCTTGTAGACCTTTTATCTGGATAATCTATCCATTGATGTCAGTGGGGTGTTAAGATCCTCTACTATTATTGTGCTGCTATCAATTTCTCCCTTTAGGTCTGTCAATAGTTGCTTTATATACTTTGGTGCTCCTGTGTTAAGTGGATATATATTAATAAGTGTTATGTCTTTTTGGTGAAATATCACTTATATCATTATATAATGGCCATCTTTGTCACTTGTTATCTTCTTTATCATGAAGTCTGCTTTGTCTGATAAGTATGGCTATGCCCACCTTCTTTTGCTTGCCATTTGCTTGGAGTATCATCTTCCATCCCTTCACTCTGAGCCTATATTCCTATGTTTGTCTTTGAAGCTGAGGATGTGTTTCCTGGAGGCAGCATATTGTTGGGTCTTGTTTTTTAATCCATCCAGCCACTCTGTGTCTTTTGATTGGTGAATTCAGTCCATTTACATTTAGAGTGATTATTCATATATGAGGGCTTAACACTGACATTTTATTGTTTTCTGGTAGTTCTGTAGTTCCATTTTCCTTGCAATTCTGTCTGCCATTTCAGATTGGTGTTTTCTGTGATGGTTTCCTCAGTTTTCTCTTTATTTTTCATTTGTGAGTCTACTCTGATTCTTTGTTTTGTGGTTACCATTAACTTGCATAAAAGATCTCATAGATAAGATAGTCCATTTTCTGATAGTCTCTTATCTCTATTAGTCTATGCAGGTTCCATCCCTTCCTTTTTCCCTTCTACGTGTTTGTTGCCACAAATTATTATTTTTGGTGTTGTGAGTTTGTGACAAAATTGAAAGGATTATAGTTATTTTTGATGCTTTCTTTCCCTGTAAACTTTATTTTTAACTTAAATTTTTTTAAAGATTGGCACCTGAGCTAACATATTTTGCCAATCTTTTTTTCCCCTTCGTCTTCTCCCCAAAGCCTCCCAGTGCATAGTTGCATATTCTAGTTGTAGGTCTGGTTGTGTTATGGGGGATGCCACCTCAGTATGGCTTGGTGAGTGGTGCCATGTCCACGCTCAGGATCCAAACTGGCAAAACCCTGGGCCAGTGAAGAGGAGCATGTGAACTTAACCATTCAGCCATGGGGCTGGCCCCTAAGCTTTCTTTTATAATTGAGTGTTTGCTAACCTATTCTATATAGAGTTGCAATATTCTGATTTTGTCTGTCTTTTTATCTCCTTGCTCAAAGCTTTGTAAACCTTTGCCTTTTTGTTTCAGGTAGGAGGGCTCTTCATCATTTCTTCTGAGGCAGGTCTAGTGTCAATGAACTCCATCAGCTTTTGTTTGCCTGGGAAATCTTTTATTTCTCCATCATATCTGAAGGACAATTTTGGTGGATAGAGTATTCTTGGCTGATAGTTTTTGTCTTTCAGTATTTTGAATATATAATTCCACTCTCTCCTAGCCTGTAAGGTTTCTGCTGAAAAATCTACTGAACCTGATGGGGGTTCCTTTCTAGGTTGTTTTCTTCTCTCTTGCTGCCCTTAATATTTTTCCTTTGTCATTGATTTTTGACAGTTTTATTATATATGCCTTGGGGAAGGTCTTTTTGCATTGATGCATTAGGAGTTATATTAGCTTCGTGTACTTCCATGTCCTGTTCCTTCCTCTGGTTTGGGAAGTTCTCAGCTATTATTTCTGTGAATAAGTTCTCTGCTTCTCTCTCCTTCTCCTCTCCCCGTGGGATACCAAATTCCTTGTGTCACTTTTCCTAATTGAGTCAAGTATTTCTCAAAGAATTTCTTTATTTTTTAAAAATGTTAGTTCTCTTTCCTCCTGCACCTGGATCATTTTTAGGTTTCTATCCTTGACCTTACTGATTCTCTCTTCCATAAGGTCTGCTTTGCTTTTCTATGCTTTCTACAGTATTTTTTATCTCATTAATTATGTTCTTCATATCCAGAATTCCTATTTAGTTTTTTGTAAAGCTTCAAAGTCTTTGCTGAAGTATTCCTTCTGTTCATTAATTTTATTCCTGAGCTCACTGAACTTTCTGAGTTTTCTTGTAACTCATTGAGTTTCTTTATGATAGCTATTTTGAATTGTCAGTCAGATTGTAATCTGCTTTGACTTCAACTTTCATTTCTGTAGAGCTGTCATTCTCCTGTTCTGCTGTGTTACTGTAGTTCTTCACGGTATTTGACGAATTGATCCTCTGCTGGTGCATTTGTGGTAGTAACCACCTTTCTTACTTGGGCATGGCTTTGTTTGCTTTGGTTCTGAGCTGCTTCTGGTTGTTTTTGATGGCCTTCACTTTCCACCTTCCCCTGCCTCAGCTAGAGGCATTGTCAGTGCCCTCCTTGTGCCACTTGTGCCTCTGAGGTTGCTGGTGCTTTGCTGCGTTTGATGTTATTGCCATCTCAGGTGTTGCCACCAGGGTCACCTGACTGTGAGCACTTCTGCAGCTTTTGGGGTCACATGGGTCTTCTGTTCCCCATTTGCTCTCTGCAGGCTCTCCAGAGGCTCGGGTGCTGCTGCCCCATGTACCAACCATGCTGCTGCTCCTTGGTTATTTGGAGGCACTGGCAGCACTGCTGCCAATGGCACTGGGTTCAAAGGTGTTGCTGTTGCTGTTAGGGGCCTGGGTTCTTGTGTGTAGCCCCCACTAGTGGTAGAGCCAGTGTTGGGGATGCTGCCAATGGGGGCTGGGGCTCAGTTCCCACTGTGTTTCCTGAAGCCTTAGGTCACAGGTGCTACCTGCCACTGCTGGGGGAAGGGCAGGGGCTAAGCCACTAGTGTTGTTCCTGGTCCTGCAGTCCCTGGTTACTAGTGCCCACCAATGTGCTTTTTGAGACCTCAGGTCAGAGCACCCTGCTCCTGTTGGTGAAATCTGTGTTTTGGTTGCTGTTCCCACTGCTGGAGAGACCAGTGTTACTGTCGGGGGGTAGAAGGGGGCTGAGTCATCAGCACTGCTCTGTGTCCTGAAGCCTCAGGACATGTGCACCACTTGCCACCACCGGGAGGGGCAGGGGCCATAGCCTCTGGTTGTTGGTGCTGGTGCATGCTGGTAGCATACTCTGAAACCTCAGATCAGGGCACTCCACCCCTGCCAGGGAAACTTATGCCTTGGATGCAGTCCCCACTGCTGGAAAGACTGGTTCCACTCCTGGGGGAGGGGGAAGGGGCCAAGTTGCCAGCTATGCTGTGTCCTGGAGCCTCAGGATGTGTGTGCCAAATGCCACTGCTACGGGGGGCAGGGGGCAAGTCATGAGTACTATGTTTGTACTTTCAGCCTGCGGTCACTGGCATGTGTGCCAGCATGAGGATCCATGTTTTGGATTGCCACTGGGGAACAGGGAAGGAGCTGCTCCCTTAGTTACACTGCCTTCTAAGGTCCAGTCCAACCACCTTCAGATGTATAGATGCAACTATCACTCAGGCATTCTGTTGTACTGTGCAGGGAGTCCTTTGTTGGTCAGTGGATGTCTGACTGGTTCTAAATTAGGAGAGACAAAGGGAATGATTCACTCCATCATGAAGCTAATGTCATTCTTCACCTTAAATTTTTTTAAATTTTTCTGCTTCAAATGTTAAGTATAACAGCTAAGACCAAGAAACTATCTCAGGAGGGATGTCACTTTGCATTTAGTTACTCCTCACTACAGCTACCATTATCTTTACCACCATATTTAAAAGATTTATTTTGACACTCTAAGTTCTGTAGTCAACTTATATTGAAGTAAAATGAACATGAAAAGGCCATAATTCTTTAAAATTAGCCAAGCACAGGATAGAAGTAGTTCTACATAATTTAACAATACATGTAGCAACAATTTAAATCTTTAATTGCTAAGTGCAATACTGAACATAGAGATGACTGTCCTTTCTTAAGATGATGATTGTTTCTGTCAATCTCTATTGTTCTATACACAAGATCTGCAATCAATCAAACATTATGAGATGCAAACAAACACACAGACAGAAGAAAATAACTCACTATTAAGACACAAAACAATTAACAGAAGCAGGCTTTGAAGTGGGAAATTACAGGGAATTTAAAACAACTACAATTAATATGTTAAAGACTTTACTGGAAAAGGTGGAGAGCATGCAAAGACATGGATAATTTCAGTAGAGAGATGCAAGCTATAAAAAAGAATGAAATAGATGTGCTATTAATAAACATAGTAACATATATATCCTTTTTTTATACTGAGGTAAATTCCTTGTATAACTAGTTTGTTGAGATTTTTTATCATGAAGGGGTATTACATTTTGTGAAATGGTTTTTCTGCATCTATTGAGATGATCAAAATTTCTATCCTGCCTTCTGTTAGTGTGGTGTACACATTAATTGATTTTAGTATGTTAAATCATCTTTTCATACGAGGGATAAATCTTACTTTGTCATGGTGTATGATCCTTTTAATGTGCTACTGAACTTGGTTTGCTAGCATTTTATTGAGGATTTTTGCATCTATGTTCATCAGGGATACTGGCCTGTAGTGTCCTTTTCTTATGTGTCTTCATCTAGCTTTGGTGTCAGCATAATGCTGACCCTGTAAGATAAGTTTGGAAGTGTTCCCTCACTTCAGTTTTTTGGAAGACTTTAAGAAAGATTGGTGTTAATTCTTCTTTAAATCTTTGGAGGAATTCATCGGTGAATCCATCTGGTCTTGAGCTTTGCTTCGTTGGGAGGTTTTTTTATTATCGATTCAATCTTCTTACTCATTATTGGTTTCTTCAGATGTTCTATCTATTCACGATTCAGTTTTGGTGCATTGTATGTTCATATCTTCTAGGTTATCCATTTGTTGGCATGTAACTGTTCATAGTAGTCTCTTATGATCCTTTGTATTTTGGTGGCATTGGTTGTAATGTCTCTTCTGTAAGTTCTGATTTTATTTATCTGAGTCTTCTTTTTTCTTTTATTTAGACTAGCAAAGGGTTTGTTAATTTATCTTTTCAAAAAACCAACTCTTAGTTTTGTTGATTTTTTTCTATTGTTTTTCTATTCTGTATTTAATTTATTTCTGATCTAATCTTTATTATTTTCTTCCTTCTGCTAACTTTGGGATTAGTTTCTTCTTCTTTTTCTACTTCCTTGGGGTGTAAAGTTACTTTATTTCTTTAAGATCTTCTTCTTTCTTAATGTATGAATTTATCATGATAAACTTACATCTTAGTACTGCTTTTACTGTATCCCATAAGTCTTGGTATGTTGTATTTTCATTTTCATTTGTCTCAAGAAATTATGATAAAGGCCATATATGAAAAGCACACAGCTAACATCATACTCAAGGGTGAAAAATACAAAGCTTTTCCTTTAAGATAAGTAACAAAGCATGGATGTCCGCTCTTACTACTGCTATTCAACAAAGTACTTGAAGTCCTAGTTAAAGCAATTAGGCAATAAAAAGAAACAAAAGGTATCCAAATTGGAAAGGAAAAAGTAAAATTATCTGTTTTTAGATAACATGATCATATATTTGAAAACCCTAAAGACTCCACAGAAAAACTGTTAGATACAATAAGTGAATTCAGTAAGGTTGTGAGATACAAAATGAACATACAAGAATCAGTTGCATTTCTACAGATTTACAATAAGGGATCTGAAAAGAAAATTACAAAAACAATCCCACTTACAATAGCATAAAAAATAATAAAATTCTTAGGAGTAAACTTAACCAAGGAGGTGAAAGACTTATATCATGAAAACTACAAAACATTGATGAAAAAATTAGAAAGGACACAAGTAAAAGGAAAGATACCTCATGTCCATAGATTGTTAGACTTAATACTGATTCAATGTCCATATTACTCAAAGAAATCTATAGATCAATGCAATTCCTATCAAAATCCCAATGGCAGCTTTAACAGAAATCGAAAAAATAATCCTAAAATTCATATGAAGCCACCAAGGACCCCAAACAGCCAAAGAAATCTTGAGAAGGAAAAACAAAGATGAAGGCATCACACTTCCTGATTTCAAAATATATTACAAAGCTATAGCAATTAAAATAGTATGCTACTGGCATAAAGATAGATATATGGACCAATGGAACAGAATAAGGAGCCCAGACACAAACCCATGCATATATAGTCAACTCATCTTTGACAAGGGTGACAAGGGAGCCACAATGGGGAAAGGATAGTCTCATCAACAAATGGTGCTGGGAAAACTGGATATATCTACATGCAGAGGAATGAAATTGAACCCTTATCTTACACCATACACAAAAATCAACTCAAAATGGATTAAAGACTTAAACGTAAAACCTGAAACTGTAAAACTCCTAGAAGAAAACATAGGGGTAAAGCTTCATGACATTGGTCTAAAGCAGTGCTTTCTCAGAAATGACACCAAAAGCACAGGCAACAAAAGCAAAAGTAGACAAGTGGGACTACATCAAGCTAAATGGCTTTTGCACAGCAAAGGAAACAATCAACAGAGTGAAAAGCAACCTATGGAATGGGAGAAAGTATTTGTAACTACATATTTTATAAGGAATTAATATTCAAAATATATAAGAAATTCCTACAATGCAATAGCAAAAACATAAATAACCCAATTTTAAAGTGGGCAAAGGACGTGAATAGATATTTCTCCAAAGAAGACATAAAAATAGTTCCATGGTTATTGCAGCATTATTCACAATAGCTGAGATGTGGAAACAACCTAAATGTCCACCAATATTTAGGTATATGTGGTATATACATGCGATGGAATATCAGACAGCCTTAAAAAAGCAGGAAGTCCCGTCATATGTGACAATGTGAATGGAGGATATTATGGAGGATATTTAGCTAAGCAAAATAAGCCAGTTAGAGAAGGACAAATACTGCATGATTCCACTTATATGAGATATCTGAAATAGGCAAACACATAGAAGCAGAGAATAGAATGATGGTTGCCAGTTCTGGGGGAAGGAGGAAATGAGGAGTTGCTTTTCAATAAGTATAAAGTTTCAGTTATACAAGATGATTAAATCGTAGAGATCTTCTGTACAATATTGTGCCTACAGTTAACAATACTGTTATTATACAATTAAGAATTTGTTAGGAGGGTGGATTTCATATTAAGTGTTTCCACCACAATTTAAAAAAATAGGTAGCCAAGGGGCTGGTCCCGTGACCAAGTGGTTAAGTTTGCGCGCTCTGCTTTGGTGACCCAGGGTTTCACCAGTTCAAATCCTGGGTGCGGACATGGCACCACTCATCAGGCCATGCTGAGGTGGTATCGCACATGCCACAACTAAAAATATACAACTATGTACTGGAAGGCTTTGGGGAGAAAAAGGAAAAATAAAATCTTTAAAAAAAAAATAGGTAGCCAAAAATATATAGTAAAAAAGTATTATAGGGGCCAGCCCCGTGGCCTAGTGGGTAAGTTCATGTGCCCTGTTTGGTGGCCTGGGGTTCACCAGTTCAGATCCTGGGCATGAACCTGCACACCACTCATCAAGCCATGCTGTGGTGGCATCCCACATAGAAGAACTAGAATGACCTACAACTAGGATGTACGACTATGTACTAGGGCTTTGGGGAGAAAAAAAAAAAGAGAATGATTGGCAAGAGATGTTAGCTCAGGGCCAATCTTCCTAACCAAAAAAAAAAAAAAGTATTATAGATATGTGTTGTGTTGAACTGTTAATGATATATATAATATAAATATATAACGTTATGCATATACACATATATACATACATATATACACATGTATGTGTACATGTATATGTGCATATATACACATTATATCATATATATATTATTGCTCCATATTTTGTGATGTTTCAGTGTCAGCTTCTGAAAATTTGTAACTTTTTGTAATTTCTTTTCTGATTCTAAATAAATATTCACTTTTGTACTCCAAAAAAGTCTATAGTCTAATTGAGGAAGGCAGACATATAAACAAATAATTCAATAAAGATTTTACAGGTGCTAAGGAAGAAGTGTATGTAGGGCGTAGTGGAGGCACAGATGACAGAGGAGTGGTCAGGAAGTTTCAACTTGAAAACAGTACTTGCTCAGAGCCTTTATGAGGTGGGACAGCAGGGTGGGAAAGGGCATTACAATTTTAAACAGTATTGTGTGCAAAGACACGGATGCATGAAACAGCATGGCTCATCCAGGAAACTCTAATTCAATGTGACTAGAGAATACAAATGGAATCGTCCATAGATGATTCTGGAAGGTCAGGCAGGGATCAGATAACTGAAGGCTTTGTGTGCCATCCTAAAGACTAGATTTTATCATTAAGCAATGAGAGTCATGGAAGCATTTTAAACAGTAATCACATGATCTCCCCACAACTAGAGTGTGGAAGATACATTTGAGAGGCCAATGAAAGTGTAGGCAAGGAAAAAGTTAATCTTGATGAAATAGGAAACTACTGAAATAAGGCAATAGCAGTAAGGATGGATGTAGAGAATGGACTAGAGATATGTTATAGGGCTAGACTGCATAGGATTTGGTTCCTGATTGGATTAAATGAGTCAGAGAAAGGGAAGAGCTAAGGGTGACTATTAGGTTTCTGGGTTGGATAAATAGCCTCTGAACCAAAGAGAATTTCAGAAGATAACAGGGGCTCAAGACTTTCCTACCTACTCTTTTGGACCTTGTGAAAGTGCAAAAAGTCCAGTTTCCCAGGTACCTCTGAAGCAGATCAACTCTACTAACAAGCCACAGCAGTGCTGTATACTCTTATCTTGTCCTTCAGAATATAAGGCCACATCCATGTGTGGAATCAACAGACCAAGGCACCAGCCATCTGGTTTCAAGGATTGTCTTAACAACCAACGGGAGTCATCACATGATGGATTCAGTCACATCAATCAGCCACAGCAATTAATATTGATTATAAAGATGGCAAAAATGAGCAGTTTGGCCATGCCTGTCACGGATCAGTATGCAGGTCAAGTATAGATATAGCCTCTATCACCCCTCACATCATTAGTCATTATCCACTGCAAATTATGAACACATTTACAAGTAAGGAATAAAAATTATACACTATTTAAAGTTGTCAAGTTTCAGCAGAACTGCCTATATATAATATTTATTTTTGCATTGGTTGCCTCTTGAAGAACCTAGCTTTGCAGAATTCTCCACCAGTTCTCACCAACAGTCGTCTCTACAAAGGTCAAGGTATTGCTACAACTACCTAATTCTTCATTCATTCATTTCTTCAGTGCTAGAAAAATATTTTTTAAAAAAGTCCCTAACTTCAAGGAACCTTGGCTAGCTAGCAAAACAAGACACTCACCCGTGGAAAGCTAACAATGAAAGAGTTAAACCAGAAAACAACACTATGCTACCAGATGATCTATATTTCAGGTGTCAAATGAGAGCTATAGACAGGAAGTACTAGGAGCTCACAAGAGAGAGAAGTCCTTGCAGGCTTGGCTGGTAACAGTAAGTTTCATGGAGGAGGTGGGAATTGCTGTGGTACTTGAATAATGCGAAAGATTTGGGCAGGAAGGGACGATAGTATATGAATTTTGATGGTATGAGTAAAGCACTGGGGAGCAAGTGGAACAAACACGGTGTGTTTCAGGGACAATTATGCTTGGCTAGTCAACACTGCATAAGCAATGAGACACTGCCACCTCTTCATATCACAAATACTTAAGATATTTCAGAGTGTCAATATGATGTTCAAAGGCTTAAATCAATTTAGCACTGTGAGTAGAAAATATCTCAAATCAAAGGCAAGATTCCCAAAGCTTTACATCATCATTGTTCACAGAGTAACTATGCCTTTGAAAAAATGATTAGAAACAATTGTTGTTCTCCTTGAATCTCAGAACTCTAGTGCCAAAAGGGATGGAAATAATACGTCCAAATTTAGATGTCTAAAAGTGAAGTATCTTCATATTTCACCAAGTTCTTAACACATTTAAGTACCTAGATGCAAAAGAAGGTGTGTAGGCCCCTTTCCCAGAAGAATCTACTAATTTCATTTCCTGTACATAAAATGACCTTTTCTAGTTACTGTGTATGTATATATGACCAGTCCTTATTTTCCCAAAGGACCAGGAGGGCAGACAAAAGACAAATTCAAGGAATGACTAATGTAAGAGGAAAAATCATATGTAGGATTTCATTATACCAACAGGAAATGTGTGTATATGTGTACATGTGTGCACATGCTTGCACTTTGTTTTCTCTTTCACTGCATTTTTCTCCCTCTCATTCACTCTCATATTTTCTCTTTTTGACTTACTTTCTGTAGTTCAGTTCAATAAATATATATATTAAGACTTTGTGTGCTTTATATCATGCCATGCTATGCTACATGTTAAAGACAGTATGAAAAGTTCCTATCCTTCAGTGGATTATAAACTAAATCACACTTAACATTTAAATCACAATGTAACATAAATGAACTGCCAAAATGAGTGCTAGCGACAAACTGAAAGAGAAGAGAGTTCAACAGTTCTTTAAAGGAAGGTGAAATCACTACGGACTGAGAGTCACATATGACAGCTTCATCAAGACAGGACTTCAGCATCTAGATTCTAAATCTAGATTCAGGGGTACTTATACTCAATTGTGCCTAAGGATCATATGGAACATTTATTAAAATGTAGATTCCTGGGGTCCATCCCAGAAAGTCTAATTCAGTAAGTCCAGAGCAAGTCCCAGAAGTCTGCATATTTAACAATTCCAGATTATTCCAGTGCAGATGTTCCTCAGAATACCCTTCGTGAAACACTGAGTAATAACTTGAAGAATAAAAATAGGAACTGAAAAGGCTTGATAAGCATTCCAGATAGAGGAA
Organism: Equus quagga; assembly: GCF_021613505.1. Lineage (NCBI taxonomy): Eukaryota > Metazoa > Chordata > Mammalia > Perissodactyla > Equidae > Equus > Equus quagga. Next base: position 70,052,416 of record NC_060276.1, read on the forward strand.
AAAACTTGGATTCCATGGGGGACAATAAAAGTAAGTGAGGTTGATGGAAGCAAAATAGTAAGGGGAATCGTAGAAGGTAAAGCTAAAAGAGGCAGTGGAAAGAAAAATGATGAAGTATATCAACAGTCATGCCAGAAAGTTTACGTGTGACCCTGTAAACAGTGCAGAGCCAGTGAAGATTTATCCCCTTCAGTAAGGGGAATTGACTAGGCAGATCCATGCATTCTTACAAGAATGTCAATGCCAAAATAACAAGTCCTGGACTGGAGGGCTCCTAAAGGCTTGTCACTAGACCACTGCATAATCACAATCAAATTTCAACTGTCCTGAGGTAAAATGAAAATAAACAAGACAATGTGGTGAGCCTTTTGTGAGGCTACAATTGTTTACCTTTTAATGTTAAAATGTTCTTTTATGTTTAATTTATTAAATGACCTTTGCAAAATAAAAAGCAGGCAGTTGAGCATATGAAAATATGTTCAACATCATTAGCCATTAGGAAAAAGTAAAATTAAAATCACTATGAATATACAACTACACATCTATTAGAATGACTAAAATTAAAAGAAAATAGTGACAATACCAAGTGGTGGCAAGGATGTGGACACAGTGGTACTTTCATACATTATTGGTGGGAATGCAAAATGGCACAGCACTGTGAAAAACAGTTGGGCAGTTTCTTACAAAGTAAAACATATACTTACCATACAACCCAGCAATTGTACTCCTAAGTATTTATCCCAGAGAAATGAAAACTTCTGTTCACACAAAAACTTGCACATGAATGTTTATAGCAACTCTATTTATAATCACCAAAAAACCAGAAACAACTCAAAAGTCCTTCAATGTGTAAGTGGATAAACAAACTGAGGTACATCGATACCAAGGGATACTGCTCAGCAAAAATGGAATGAGTCATTGATACAAGCAAAAAGTTAGATGAATCTCAAAGGCACTATGCTGAATGAAAGAAGCCAGTCTCAAAAGGTTACATGTTATATTTATGCATTTACATATATTTATATAATATTCTTGAAAAGATAAAACTATAGTGATAGGACAGTTCAGTGCTTGCTAGGAATATGTGGAAAGAGGAGGGTATGACTACAAATAGGTGGGACAAAAGAGTTTTTTTGAGTGACAGAACTATTCTGTATCCTGATTGAGGTGGTAGTTAAATGAATCTATACATGTATTAAAACTCATTGAATGGTCAACCCCCACAAACAAGTAAATTTTACTGAGTGTTAATTAAAAAAATAAATAGCAGGCATTCATTTATCAGTTCCTCCAATATTTTGGAAATCATGTTTGTCAAATGTGTGGTATGTCTAGCACAGGCCACTGAGGGCAGATGTCCTTAAGAACCTTTCTCATTGATGACAGAGAGGTACTTGGATTACTTCCGTCTTGGATCTCTCAATAAGCACCAACAACTCTTATCACAACCTTGGGTTGCACTTCATTCTTCCAAATTCCATTCTCATGACTTATTCCACAGGGTGATTCTCATATCAATCAATTGTCCAAAAGTTCCCAGTCCTCTACTCTCATCAACATTTGAATAAGCTACTTTAGTCTCTGCCACTCTCACATACTCAAAATTTTCTGCTCTCTTCCTTCAATTTTGCAGTGAAGATTATTAGGTAAGAGTGAGGGAGAGCAATAAAGTTTGGGGTTGGTATCAATGGATTGCAAAGCACTTTTTTTCCTGGAATCTGAAGAGACCAAGATTTCCTTTCAGTACACCCAAGTAATTAGACAGATGTTTCTGAGGATTTCCCAGGTGCCCAGAATCTCACAAATATTCCTGGGAGTCATATATTTGGTAATATTGGAACAAACCTATACAGTAGTCCCTCCTTATCCATGAGAGATATGTTCCAAGACAGCCAGGGGATGCTTGAAACCGTGGATAGTACTGAACCCTATATATATTGTTTTTTCCTATACATACATACCTATGACAAAGTTTAACTTATAAATTAGACACAGTAAGAGATGAACAATAAACAATAAAATAGAACAATTATAACGATATATTATAATAAAATAACAATATAATAAACAAACAATATAATAACAATATAATATATTAATTTTAATTAATTAATTAATTAATTAAATATAATAAAAATAACAATATATTATAATAAAAGTTATATGAATGTGGTCTCTCTCTCTCAAAATATCTGATTGTACTGTACTCATCCTTCTTCTTGTGGTGATATGAGATGATACAATGCCCACATGATGAGATGAAGTGAGGTGAATGACGTAGGCATTGTGACCTAGCGTTAGGCTACTATTGACCTGACGAGACAATAAGTTCAGAAGAAGGATCATCAAGCTATGACGATGTAGATGGTTGGGGATCCAATAAAGGGATGATTCATATCCCGAGTGCGATGGAGCAGGACAGAGCAAGATTTCCTCATGCTACTCAGAACGGCACACAATTTAAAACTTATGAATTGTTTCTTCCTGGAATTGTCCTTTTAATATTTTCAGACTGCTGTTGACCACAGGTAACTGAAACCGGGGAAAGCGAAACTGCGGATAAGGGGGTCTATTGTTTTTCTTCTTTTCAATACTAACAAGTCAAGTAGGGGGAGGGAGGACCACATTTTTGTTGTTGTTTTCTAACACAGGCAGTCCCTTCTCAACTTTTTTTTTTCTTTTTGGTGACTGGTGGAATTAACACAAACAATAACATGAAGAAAAAGTAGAAATTTCATGAATTATACTTCCCTTCAGCCCTCTGTTTTCAAGAATAACTGTTTATTTAAAAACTATATATTTGAAAACTTCTTCCTTGAGCCTGGCCATTAGTGAACCAGACCATGTTTGAATTTCACAAACTTTGACTCCTGTTATTAGTAATCTATTGCTGCTTAACCAATGATCCCAAAATGTGTCTTAAAACAACAAACACTTATTATCTCACACAGTTTCTGGGGTCATAAATTCAGAAACAGCTAAGTAGTTCTGGCCTTAGGGTCTCTCATAAGGCTGTAATCCAGATGTCAGCTGGGGATACAGTTGTCTGAAGACTTAACTGGGGCTGGAGGATTCGTCTAAGAATGGCACACTCACATGGCTACTGGCAGAAGGCCTCAGTTATTCGCTGACTTTTCATAGGAAGCTTCAATTCTAGCTCTCCACAGAATGCTTGAGTACCCTCATGACATGGCATTGGCTTTCTTCAGAACAAGTGTCCAAGAGGGAGCAAGGTGGAAGTCTCAATGTTTTTTATTACCTAGCCTTGAAAGTCACACTTCATCACTTCCACAATGTCCTACACAGGTCAGCCCTATTCATTGTGGGAAGAGACAACAACAAGGGCATTAAAATACCAGGAAATAGGGATAAATAGGGGCCATCTTTGAGGCTGGCTATCACCACTTCAGACCAATGAAAGAGTTTCATAACTTCTCAAGCTAATAGATTTAATCAAAGCGAAAGGCTAATCAATTAACCCTGGCAAAAGAAGGCTAACACAGAAATGATACCTAAGGTTGCTAATTGTTCTTTCTCATTAGTATGTCAAGTATTTGACAGATAAAGCCTTGTACAGGTAAGGCTAAAGCTATAATTAGGCACTGGGAGACAAAAGTACGTCAAAGAGAAAAATGAAGACTAAGTATCCTGAAAACCCACAAATGAACAGAGACCAATTTCACCGATTTTCCAACAAGCCAAATGCATGAAAAATGTATTCAAGAAGCAGACAGATCTTTGTGTTAAAAAGACCATCACTAAAACCAACAGTAACAGAACTAGATGTGAAAGGTCATCCACAATTAAAATACCCTATAAGCAAAGTCTCTGTTTCCAATTAAAGATGTAAACTGAAAATGTTTTTTTCTATTCAATTGTGTTTGAAATAGAGCTACCCTAATATATGAACATGCGTGAACATGTCTGGAGTTTCTAGGAGAATAACTACAGTTGAACACATTCTGCATGCTATTTTATTTGTCCCATGGAAAAGCCAACTTACCAACTGGTGATAATTACTTATTTTCCTTTCCCTCATTTCCTTCTTTTCAACTCATCAAGACTTTAATTACACATTCCATGAGAATCAAATTTAAGCTTGAAGAGGAGAAATGTACTTACACTGAGGTCACTCCTGGGAAACAATGAGTGAAACTAGGCTGTATAGCTGATGCCAATTATGTCAGGTGGCGATGGGAAAGAACTCATTGGTTATCATTACAGCAGATTTCATCATCCTCATGTCATGCCATTTTTATATAGGATTGAATGAATTGTGCTTGTGGGGCTTTGGAGACAAAAGCAGATGTGGAGTCATCTAAACAAATGTCTACAGAGGGAAGGCATATGCAAGTGGTAGCCAAAGTTTGCAGAGATCCAAACTAAAACTGTTGAGAGATGGGGCCCTGCATTACAGAATTTGTTCTGCTAGGTCTAAGAGGACTGGGCTTGTGACAATTTGGTAGACTGATAAATTTTTTCCAATGTGTCTCAAAGCTGAGGTATAAGGGATAGGCACACAACATCTAAGAGTACTGGGTGGCTCTGCCAAGGCAGAGAAAACTCACTATGCTTGGGAGCATAACTCTGCACCAGAAATTCAAACACCTTGATTTCTACTAGAAGATCAACACCCAGCGGCCTTAGAAAAGCTCCTGCATTTCCTACCACTTAATATAAAAGTGCCTAATCAAAAGTCTATTTGGATTTTTCAGAAGTTAGAAAATAGTGATACCAACATCAATAAGTTTTTTCAGTCTATTCTTCAAAGACATGGAAATATTTGAGGTGTTTTCATCCTCTCTTCAAATTTTCCATCTCAATTGGGTCAAAATTGGGCCAGAGATCTGTTCTTGATGCCTAAGAACCATAATAGGTGAGGTTAAAAATTCACTAAAAACTACATTTCTTTCTCATTATATTTTACTTCTCCCCTCCTTTTTTAAGAGTGTTGTCTCATTTATACTCTTCTCCATTTAAATGAAGTCTTTATAATCTCTTTCCATGTATATGATATTTTACAGTTTACAAAGCATTTATATGAGGTAAGCAGGGCACGTCTTGTCATCCTCATTTACAGATAAGGCAACTGACTTACCCAGCTAATACAGAGCAAAATCGGTATGGGAAAAAACTGATCTCTCAACTCCAACTCTAGTGTTCCTTCCACTGTACTGCATTGACTGAGAAATATTTTACACCATGAAATGCAAGGTAGAGTGAATATCTCTCAAGAGGGAAATGGTCAAATAGAAGAGAATAAAGACAGCCTGTTAAAATTCAAGTCTCTGTGAAAGAGTAAAATTAGCAAATTTGGAGATTCGAAGGATTGCTGTGGTGGTTTGGGGAGGTTCTAGCTTAATTTTTTAGAGGAAATTATATTCCTTTGTTCATTTACTTTTATCAAATGTAGCTTACTAACCCACAAGTTCCTTTAAGGCACTTTCCTCATTATATGTATCTTTGTATCCCTCACAATCTCAAGCCTTGAACAAGATAGATGCTTAGTAAAAAAGTCATTCAAAAAAATAAATTCAGTCTATATAGTAGACGGTAAAAATATTTGTCTGTCTTCTTAAAGTCATAGAAGCAGAATGATGAGATAAAAGAACCCTGTGGAAACCTATCCTTTCCATTGCCGTTAGGTGGGGCTACACTCAGCCCAGTCCCGACTAAAAACCAATCATCTAGATCCCTAGTTACTAAGAGCTCTGCTGGATAGGAGGTGCTACAAGTCCCTTTTGTCACAAATTCATTGCTTTGAAGACATTCATTTCCAAAAGGTTATTTCTATATTTCTATAATTTACTATAATTTAGGTCCCTTACTGCTTATTCAGCTTTCAGTGGAGACTATTAAAGTAGAATTATTCTGCCCAAAGAAGAAAATGAATTTCCTTAGTGTTTCTCCAATAATTCTGTATCCCAACTCTCCTAAACCTCTCTAAGTTTTCTATATCCCTCAAGACAAAATTTGGAGCACAAGTCTTGGCACTCTAATAAGGATTTTTGAAATTCCTGTTGCTGTTTTCCGGCACTATTCTCCATAGTAACAAGGCTAATCCACTGACATTTCTTTTGGTCAACTAGACTCCTGGATACATTATTTGATTGCTTTTATTATGAAAACAGTACAAACATGTTAAAATTCAGGGAAAAAAACAGCCATCTACCATCCCCACACTGAATTCCTTTTATTGTGCAAATATAGATATGTGTTTCACCATAGCATACAGACAATATTGTATTCTTCATTTTTCACTTACCCTAACAAAAATATTTATGTACCTGTGTAATATTCCTGTGATTTATAATAACTGAAAAATAATATAATTTAATAAAACAATTTATTTTATCATTTTTCTATTGTTAGATATTCAGGTTATTTCCTACATTCTTTTTGACAACATTTCACCCATTTCATTCATTCATTTAACAAATATTTATTAGGCTCCTACCATATGCCAGGCACTGTTCTATGTTCTGGAGACACAAAGGTAAACAAGATAAGCAAGGACCCTGCTTTCATTCTAGTAGGGGAAGACTGATAGACATAAACAAGAAAATTAATTAAACATGATAATTTCTATGAAGAAATAAAGAAAGAAAAGAATGGGTTTGGAGACCTCTCTGAAGTGGTAATGTGTGAGCTGAGACCTGAATGAGGAGTGGTGTCTCTCTTGCCAGCCATGCAAAGCTTGGCAAAGAGTTTTCCAGGTAGAAAGAAGAGCACGTTCAAAGTCTGAATTAGGAAAAAGCTTGGTGAGTTTGAGGAACAGAAAGAAAAGGCAACTGGGGCTGGATCACAGTCGAACTCAGAGGAGCATAGCACCAGGTGAGATTCTAGAGGTAAGTGGGAACTTATAGCTGATGCTAGAGAGTTTGGAAATTATCCTAACTTCAGAGAGTAGCTTTTGAAGAGTTTTAGGCAAGGGAGTGTGATAAGTAAACACAGCAAATTAAATATCATCACATCTCCTTTTTCTTTTATAACACTGCAGCAGAGTTTGGGAAACAATGGTATAGAGAGTTGGCCCATTCTAACTCTGAATGGTTTTGGGCTCATAACCAATTCAATCACATGCTGCTCCCCAACCCTAGCTGATGATGCCACTCTTTAACCAATTCACCATCTGACTGATCATCTCTTCTTGATGTCAGAGTTGACTTCCTCTCCCCACTCTCACCCTCCATCACATCACTGTTCTTCGTCAGTAGCAGACATTTGTGAGATAGTCTCTAAAAAGTAAGGGGGAAACTTACACAGATGGTCATGAAGAGCATATAGACAACTGAGTATTAAACAGAGTATTTTCAAAAGGAAATAACATATTCTTCTGACTGGGCAAAGGAATAAGTGCATATCGTGATGTGACAAGTTAAGGCCAAGTAGCCCAGTACTTTTAGACCTACATAGGCAAAGAGCGCATGATCTTTCTCTCAATTAGTTAGCTAATGCCATGTGATAAAATGAGCATGTGGGATTTCAAGAGCTTTCTGAATGAATGAAGGGAAGAGGCTGGAGTATTTAGGGTGGAAAATTCCAAGCCCAAGTTAGTTTTTGGTAAGATTCAACTGTGGGTATAGGTTAAAAAGATGAAAGGGATGAATAAATGTATTTTATTAAGAGGGGAAGATAGATGATGAATACAAGCAAAAGGAAATGAGTATGTCTGAAGTGGCCTGGTGAATAGCTTTGAAGCCATTTAGACCTAATCTCTATAAACAAACTGTAACTTTTGGCCTGTTTGTTACCGTACTATTGAAAACAGCTGGATAGAAATTCAGCAATTCAACAAAATTCGTGTAGTCTGACAAAAGTATAGGCTAGGATGTATCTACTTTAAAATGTTGATTAGCTGGATTCATAAACTTACATTTCTATACCTGTCATAATATGGGTAGGAGGGCGTTTCTAGATATTTACAATATTGGACTTAATTTTTTTCATTGTGGATACTCTCAAGAAATTAGAGTAAGAAAACGCTATTTTGAAAATGAACAAATCTGGATTGGCAAAAACTAAAAGCAAATAAGAATTTTGAGAATCTGAAAGTCAGTCTGAAAGGAATAATCACTTAAGGGCTAAACATGAGAGCCAAATATAGGCAGTTTTGAGGGCAAATGAAAGAGATATACCATGTGAAGATTATCTGTTAGTTGATTAGAAAGGTAGTGTGCTCTTTCAAGGGCAACTGATGCCTAACCTACGGAATGTCTGATCACCCAAAGTGCAAGCCAGCATCCTTTACTAGCATAGACGAAACAGAGTTCCACTAAGAAGCTATATGCTTACCGAAAGGGAGAGCCTGTTCTTTACCATAAAGCAGACTCTGAAGTTCAGCATGAGGAAATATGTGAGAGATCTATCAAAAGTGAGAGATCCTCCTTACAGTGTTGAGATGCAATGGCAAAGAAAGCAAAGAGTAATTTCAAAGAGGAGCCCCAAAGGAATCCAACATCTGTATAATGTCTGAAATGTGTCACCATTGTCAAGCTCCAAAATGAAAAGGTCAGCTTAAAGATGGAATGGTAAGATCATATAGGGATCAGTAACTGAGTTCCCAGGTCCCCCCAAAAGCTTAATTTGAAGAACAGCATATGGAATGCACACGGCACTAGGTCCTACCAAAGCACATTTCAATAAGGTACAGTCAAAGGGACAATTAATTCCACAGATACCACCAATTCCCCTGGATGGCTCCTTTGCTGTTAAAGATCTGCATTTCCTGGTGAGTGGGTATCTCCATAAGTATTCATAAATCACAAGGGCAGGCAAGCACTTCAAATTGCAGGCTTTGGCTTTCAATTGAGCTACTTGTCACCTAGACAACTCTCTGTAGCATGCTATAGAGTGAATAGAAATGGATTTATTCATATGTGTCTTGGAGAGTAGAAAAAGAAACATGGTCGTCCTTTTTTTTTAAGACTGGCACCTGAGCTAACATCCGTTGCCAATATTTTTTCTTCTTCCTCTTTTTCTTCCCAAAGCCCCCCAGTACATAGTTGTATATTCTTGTTGTTGGTCCTTGTGGTTGTGCTACGTGGGACGCCGCCCCAGCATGGCCTGATGAGCGGTGCCATGTCCGCGCCCAGGATCCGAACCGGCGAAACCCCGGGTCTCCAAAGGGGAGCGCGCAATCTTAACCACTTGGCCGTGGGGCTGGCTCCAGAAACATGGTCTTACAAAAAGCTGTGTTACAATTATAAAAAATTATTACCAGTCTATTTTTTTATTGTTTCTATGAGCCTTCATTTAACTCTGGTTTATGAGTCTCTTAAGCATTGCCAGGTAATTCAGCTAGTCTTTAATACAAGGAAAAGTCATCATCCCAAGGAATAATTTTTTAAAAGGATCCAAAATAAAAGCCAAAAGATAGATTTTGTGGCAGTACCATGGACTGACTGTAAAAGTAAGGAATGGAGAACTGGACTGGGCCATAACTGATGGTAGCCTTTGATTTAACAGTCCACTCACCTTTAGACTGTTATCTAGACTTTATTTTTGCAGTTTGCTGATGAAGCACATCAGATACATTATGAAACTTGCTAAAGAAAAGATGTGGCAGGTTTCAAATTACAGCATTAAGAGAATGGCTTATTCAGCTAGTAGATTTTGGAGGGTATTCTAAAACAGAATTTTCCAAACTGTGCTGAGAAAAACTAGTGTCTCATAAGATACTAATAGTTGACCCACAATAAAAGGATTTCTCATCAAGTAAGTTTGAAAACAATGGGTAAAATAAACGTAAGCAACAGGTATTTTTATTGCTTTCAATATATTAACATCTATTATAAGGATCCAAGGTGGGGATACAGTATGTGATGTTCCCCAAACTTCTTTGGCTATAAAATTCTCTACTCCTCTCAAGCCAAACTATTTATATCTTATGTTACACTAGCATTCTGAAGAACCAAGTTTTAGAAAAGCTGGTTTACAAACATATACACATACAAGGCCTCAGAATATCCCACCAGAGTCTGGCATTTGGGAAACACTCTATTTCATCAAATACCAGGTTAGCCACCTAACCGTTTCTTCAAGCTTATTTCATATCAAATGCTGTCCCACTCACTATTTCAAGCAAAATTTCCATGGGATACCCAAAAGATACACTATCAGTTATCATGCTTTTTATTTTTTGAGTGGTTAAAAGTCACTCATGATGTTACACAAGTATTACTTTTCCTTGAATCAATTCCTTCCTTCTTGATTTTCAAAGGCAATCTTACATGACATCTATGCAAATAATGTTTTTGAAATTTTATGAAATTTTAGTATTTTGAGGTTTATGCAGAATTGGGTATTTTTTTCAGTTTCTAGGATTTCTCATACTTGGAGCTTTAACAGTCATAATGATCACATATACAACATGTGGCTAACTTGCCTAATAAATCATTACTTCAGCATCAGCCATTATTCCGGCATTTAGGAAAAAACACAAATTTTGCTGCACACTGTTTTGTGGTTTTCAAAGCATCAAGAATCCAAGGCTCAGATTAGCAGGCGTGGACATAAGCAACTTTCTGTCTTTGGGAGGAAACAAGGAGCCATTCTGGCTTTGAATAATCCAGTTAAAATTTGCAGTAAATTCAAGTCATTTTATTGATAGAAGCCATTTTGTCAATGGAAATTTATAGCACATCACAGAATAAAAAATATTTTTAAGACAAATAGAAAAAATATATTGGAAGAAGCAAGATGAAAAGACAGGAAGAAAGAATACAGGGGTAAAAGAATATAGGGGTAATAGGAAGACTAAGACTAATGGAAATACTTGTCTGTTATCATCAGTAAAAAACTGATCAAAAAGCCTGCCCCAAATACATTGGGCAATACTGTTGAAGATAGAAAATAAAGTAATGGCAAACTATAACACGGGGTCATTGTGAACTAAAATGTTTTGATAAAAAGATGTGCTTTTAGAGAATTTATGAAAAGAGAAATGTGGCTTGGTGTTAGTAGCCCCCATATAACTGATGAAATTATCTTTGAATATCATTAAAGTTAGGAGGAGGAAAAAACAAAAGAAACATGACTAGTGAGCACTGAAGTAAGGATAGGCCAAGGTAAGGAGGTGGGTAGCTTCACTAGACCCTGGGAAACAATGCCATAAAGATCACTTTCATAGTGGTTTCAGAAACAAGTGCTACTATAATGTCTCAGGTGTTTCTATTTCTGATTCCATAAGTTAAGTAAGTTACAGCAAATCACTGGATGACGCCCAACTAATCAAGCACTCACATATATCTTTGCAAACAAACATCTGTTCTGGTCATGATTTATTCTTAAATATAGCCCCCAAATTTTAATTGTAATAACATTATTTCCCACGAATGCTCCAGTTCTTGTCTTTATATTTTAGAAAACCTATCATCATTGAAAGCAGTGTCAGAAAATGGGCCACTTTATGACACATAATAAAAGTTGAAAATTTATCAACCTTGGACATCCAAATACCTGATTTTGAGTGGTAGAGAAATGCAAAACGTCTCCGAGCAAGGACCTTCCATCACTGGGATGGCTTTAACATAAAATAAAATCCAATCTGTGAGAAAAGGTCTTCATCTATCCATATAACAAATATTCACCAAGTTCCTACTTTATGCAAGGTGCCATGCTAGGGACTAGGGATTTACCTATGGATAAGACAGACAAGGTTCATGCCCTCATGGAGCTTATATGTGAGTGGAGAAAGGCAGAAAAAAGGAAACAAGAAAATTACAGAGCAGTCATTTCTCTGAAGGAAATAAACAAGGTGACATGATAAAGCGTAATGGGGCATGGTGATGGAGGGGTGGAGGTGGCCTATTTTAAATAGGATGCTCAGGGAAGGCCTTTCTGAAGTGATGGCATTTGAGCTGAGATATGAGTGATAAAAATGGCACTGTCATTTAAAGCTCTATCTAGGGGAAGAATACTCTGGGCAGAGCAAACAAAGAGCTAAAGGGTACACTAGCTGTCATTGAATGAGATGGTATAACAATCTAAAAATGTGAAGAAGACTATTTCATTGATGGGCTAATGAAAAATATAACAGGAAACATGACTACCATTCAACGCCTTTTTCATTTTTAATAGAATCAAAGAAGGATGTTAGAATTCATTTAGTCTCATCTCCCACACAAGGTATTCCACATAGTCACCTTCAGTGTTTTAGGCATCCCACTCAATTGTGAGGCATCTCAGATAATACAAAGTTTTCTCTTAATCTGAGCCAAAATTGGCTTTTCAGAAATCTCTCATCGACTCTGGTTCTGCCCTTTCAAATATTCAAAGGCAAGTGTTATACTGCCCCTCAGTGCTCTGCTCTAGGACCCAGGTCCTTCAACCATTGTTTAGGGATTCCAGATCTTCTAGACATTACACTTCCTCTGGACACACTAGTTTCTTAGTAAGTTACTTTAAAACCATACTACCTCTGGACACACCTACAAAATTTGGATGGTAAAGACTTAGGGTCTCAATTCTCAATCACTGTTGTGGCATACTCACTAAGTATGTTCAACAATCATCTTTGGATCACTTGATATGTACAAAGCATGATGCTAGGTGTGAGGGAGATTTAAAATTGAATTAAAAATGGTCCTTCTCTCAAGAAGCTTGTACTCTAGTGAAAGCAAGATTCAGGGACTAAAGTGCCTTATAATAGGTATAGATATAATACAATGGGTACCCAGAAGAAAAAATGTGTTGCAAATGGACTAGGCATCACTGTCATGCTATCTCATTTTATTAAGCACTTGCTGGCATATCAGACTTCCATGTGCATGCTTAATCATATCTTTACACACACCCACCCACACACACACACACACACACATACAGAGGTCAGGAGCTTGACATTAAAATTTGAACTGCTGTCAATTCTGTGCTAATATTAAAGTTAAGCTAATGGAAGGTAACTACCAAATTTATAAATTCAGGCTCCTTTTAAATGATTAGAGAGACTAACCATTTAAGATCTATTTTATTCCTTGATTACAGAATATAATATAAATGATATTGCATGAAACTGGATCACAGTTGTGAAATCTGAGATACGTACTATTTAGACACAATTTTGGAAATTCAAACACTATCATTATTGATAGCTGCTCACAGCTTTATTAAAGGCAGGACATTTGAAATAGACTGTGTTATGTGTGTGTGTGCGTGTGTGTGTGATGCTACTTATGGCAATTAATATTTTTCAGAATTGGTCTGTACAAGTAAGTTAGAAGAGGCTGACCAAGGAGGGTTAAGTATAGCTAGAGAGCACTGAAGGTATTTGGACAAAGGGAACCAGTTCTTTTGTGCTCCATTTATCCACGTCTTTTTTTACGGAAATAGTCTCTGAGATAGTTCCAAACCAGGGAAATCAAGAAAAGGGTGTTTGGAATTTAGTTTGATTATTCTGTTTGAAGAGAAGATTCTATACTGTATAGGTTGTTGCCTAACAGCATAAATGTGTGGATACACATGCACACCACACTCCTCTGGATTAATCACTTGCTTTACTGTGATGTTGTCTTTTACTATAAAAGCAATTTTGTGGGAAAAATGTAGCAACATGCTAATATTTCTTTTTTTCACCTTCATTGTGGTGCACAAGCAAAAAGAAACTTCATAATTTAGGGTGACAAATTGTATACATTATCATGTCAAAGTGGGACAATACAAGGAATATTCCTAGAATACTGATCACCAGCAGCCTGGGAAACTCCTTTAGTACAGAGCTTCCATTCTCAAGTAGCCAGATGTTTTCACCCAGGCCTGGAAGCACAGATGGTGTACAGCTGTCAGACAGCTGTCTTTGTTGAAGTTCTTTTTAAAAATTTTTAAGCATCTATTAAATGGAAAGAAATTTTCCTAAAGGTTGAGAGAAAAAAGGAATAGGGATATTCTATTGAAAATTAAAAGTTTGAAAGTAATAAAAAAGTAGTTTTGTGTTCTCAAAGAATCTGCATAATTCTAATATTTATGTGGTTTCCTTCCCTTTCCACCTTCAATTAATATTCATGTTTGTGCCATGCAGTAGGAGATGGTGATTAAAAGATAAATGAGATAGTCTCTGCTCTCTAAGACTCCACAATATATTAGAGAAGATAGTTATAAAAGTAAACAAGTACAATACATTCTATAGTAGCAGAAATTACTATGTATAGTGGTGGTGCAAAGGAAGGCGTGGCCAGCTATGCTTGAGCTGTCAAAGAAGGCCTCACAGAGTAGAGACACGTGAACTGAGTCTTGAAACAAGCATAAATTAGTTAAGTTGGTGTCAGGGTGTGGATTCCAGGAAGAGGACTAGCATGTGCAAGGGTACAGATAACTAAAGCAACATGGCCCTCAATAGTTAGATAAGGATGGAGCATAATTGTCTTAGAAAATGATAGGAGGTAATACTGATGAAGCTAGCAGGGGTTATATTAAGGAGAAAGCATGGAGTAGTGGTCATGAGACAGGTGGTAAAAGTTTGCAACGGCAGCCATTGCCAACAGGAGAGAGGAATAATTAAGGATACATACAAAGATTACTAAATGGTGTGCTATGGGTCCAGTTGAGGTCTTTAGAAACCATAATTTTATAGTATTAGCAATCTGCACAGTTGTGTCATTTGCTCCAGCAGCATTCAGCCATTATGGTAAGAGGAACACACAGTTCCATAATCTGGAGAATAAGACCATTAGAAACTAAAATTGAATCTTAATTAGAAACATATCAAATACTGCCCCAAAGTAATTCAAATTCCAAAAATATATTTTAAGAGTACCGAAAGCTCTAAGGACTTAAGCTCAAAATGAATAAATTAGAGGAAAGGAGGCAGGGTATCTATTTGTGCTTTTGTTTTGCTTTATACATCTCAAAGTACTTTAACAAGGTTGTCCTTGATTTATTCCCCTCCTAGTGAGGAAGAAAGTAAAGGCATTATCCCTATAACTATTATTCCTAGCACCGTGTGCACACTTATAACATGGCAATTACCATACCATATTGCAATTGCCGACATATATGCCCCCATAAGATTGTGAGCTCTTTGAGAGCAGGGACCATGCCTTACTCAGCTTTGTACCTCAGCACTCAGTACCTCGTTCAATATGTATCTCATAGAAAGCATTTAATAACCTTTTGTTGGATGGATCAGTCTACAGATGAAGAATATGAGGCACAGAATAAAAGGTTTGCCCAAGACAGCACGACTAGTTTGTGGTATAGAACGCAGTCCATTGACACAGACCAGAGATCTCAGCTTTTGTGAGGCAATATTTGGCTTTATTTTAAGACAAGAAATACTTAGAAATAAAACCGTGTATTTTCAAAATAAAGCATAACACTAACATTACATGGGACTCCTAAAAATAGAACTACATAGTGGAAGGAAAATAAATATCACCACTGCATTTTAATTTTCAGTATAATGGCAAAAAGAAGGGTGATGAATTTAACAAGAAATCTGAGATTATTAATATAAATACTTTAAAAACACCAGTAGTTTTTTAAAAATTTGAGTATGTTTCCTTTCCATCATAGCTTTCTTGTTTAGCTGGTAAGCTTCTACTTTGCATTCTAAGGTGGGACTAGAATTTATTTTTAGAGATAAAAATCATAATAAAGAGTTTGACTCCATTTGAATGTATAACCAATGATAGCTTTCAAGGCCCACCCCGCTTTCTTTCCATTTTTCTCCCCACGTCAGAGCAAGCTGATAAGAAAGGCCTGGGCATTCCTTCTCATGGTGCTGGCAGAGAAGACCAAATCATGCCAGGCACAGACAGCATTAGTAAACTTCACCTCGGCCCTACCACCTAACCACCATAAAAACCAAAGCCACTCACCTTTCCCTTCACTTAAGCCATTTCAGACTGGCTTTGGAGCCAGCCTTGCTCTCCCCAGAAAACCTCATTATGTCAGTAATAAACCTTTTCATAGACTTTTAGTGCATGCATGGCATCATCAATCTCAATATCCGAACCACATTTTGGGTGGGGGGATTGAACTCACTCCTTGCAGGGCAACTACAAGACAACTGACACTTTGAGTAGGATGTGGAGGCCATAACCATCACCACCTGGGGGTCTTTCTTCTCTTGCTTTTGGCTTGCTATCTGCTGGCTTGCTATCCACTTTGAGCTGTGCTGCTGCCTGGTGGCCAGCTTGTGCTATAAGTTGTGCTATGCTATATTGTATTTGCCAAGTCCTACTGAGCCTCTGCTAGGGATTTACCCAATCTAATTCAGAAGTTTTGGTAAATGACATTTAAGGATAGGAGTATGGGACTGGGGCCTTCCTTAAAGTAGCCCTGGGTTGTGTATATCGGTCAGGGTCTATTTGTGTGTTTCATATTGAATCATGTGTTTTGATTCTCCATAAGGCATGGCTGATGCTAGGCTCCGGGAAATGACTCTTACCCCATGACCATTGGTTGTATGTCTTAATGAAGCCTTGGCTCTCATTTTATAGTGTTCAGGGGAAAGACTATATTCCATACAATATATGGGCCCACTGGGTGGCTGGTTATGCAAAGAAGAGTAGTCACCATGTGGTATGCTGAAGTCCACACTCTAAAAATAAGATGGCTCACTAGGACCCTATGAAATGCCTTTGCTACTGCTGCTGCCTATGTCACCAAAAAGATCCTGATCCTCAGCCACCCATAGCACCCAGTGGCATAGGCCCTTATGAAAAGCAGCCTTGAATGCTTTACTCTCATCCCTTTTAAAGGTCCAGAGGACATCATGACCCCATTGGACAACTGTAAAAAGGACCAACAAATACTCTGGGTTCAATGGAGTGCCATGGCTTGTCAGCATGCCAAGAGGTTAATTCAAACTCGACTTAAACCCAGGGCCCTTAAACCGAATAAAGCAACAATCACCATGGGAGAGGTCCTTAACCCTGATGGTACTGAATTAGGACTCTATAGAGGAAGAAACTTATAAGCAGGTTAGAAAGGACCTCTCCCCCCCAAAGTATGTCCAATAACTGCAAAAACAAAAGAAAAAACCTTGTTACAGGGAGAGAAAACAAATCTAAAACAGAAGTCCATGATTTTACCCTGACTAGAAATCCAAAATTTATGCAATAGAAAGGTAAACAGGGTGCCAAGTGGCTTTTACTCTACAACATGGGTTCTAAATTAATTTTTAACATTTACTGAGATGCATCAATTGGCAAGTCTTCATGGCCTTAATCAATACTGGGCCTCCAGTTTAAGTTATACCTGAGAACCTCACTAAATCTAAACAAGATATTCCCTATACTTTTAGAGAGTTATCAGACATAAAATAGAGGACAAACAGGGATGCCTCACCTTAACAACTAGAACTATTTACCTTCCCTAAACTCCCCATGGTCATAGTACTCATTAACCTAAAATATCCCATAATGGGCATTGACGCTCTGACTCAAAGAGTAACAGACAAAATTAAGTATTTGGCACTTACAATAAGCTTGACAAATGGTACCCAAAGACCTCCTTCCACCACAGTTAAAATAGTTAATATGGCCCCAATATGATTAAAACAAGGCCTACAGGAATTAAGACCCGTTATACAAGACCCACTGAAGAAAGAGGCCATTATTCCTGCTATCTTCCCCTTGAACAGCCTAATTTGGCCAAAGCCTAAAACTGATAAAAATAAATGACATTTAACAGTAAATTACTGCAACCTTAACACTTTGGTACTCCTCATTAAGGCCCTCATATTCAATAATATTAACATTACTGATTCCATCCAATCAACAATTGGGAAATATTTTGCCTTTATAGATTTGGTTAATATTCAGCGCTTATTTCAACATCCTCTCAGTTGCAGTTTACCTTCACCTTCAAAGAGATATAATATACACGACTACTCACGGGGTACCACAACAGCCCTGTTATCAAACACAATCTTTGCCGGCAAGATCTTAACTGTGTCCAACTTTTTCCAGAAGTGCAAGTATGATATTACACACCTGAGAATCTTAGGGTGGGGGCTGGTCATGCCAGAAAGATCAACCATATTGCTTAGTAGGGGGGCTTTGGGTCATGCGTGTCAGTTGACTTAGAAATTGAATTCAGCCACATGGGGAATAAATCGATGAATCATGTCTATGTAGCCTCAACAGAAGTACGGACACTGAAGCTCAGGTGAGCTTCCTGGGTTGGCAATATTCTTTGTGTATTGACACATATTGATACTGGGAGGGTAACTACTCCAGAGGACAATTCAAGCTTCATGTTTGGAACCCTCCCTGACTCTGCTCTGAGTATCTTCCTGTGGTTGGTTGTAATTTGTATCCTCTCCCTGTAATAAATACATACAATAAGTATACAATATACAAATAATAAAATTAACAAAATAGGAATGAGAAAAAAGAGGAAGGCAAAATACAACTCTAAGGTCAGTATAGTTGCGGTCATTGGTTTTGTGTATTCTGTCAAGACAGTAATTTATATTTGCATAAGGTTTCATAATTTATGAAGTAATTTTTATTATAAAAACTTTTACTCATGGGGCCAGCCGGTGGTGTAGTGGCTAAGTTCATGTGCTCCGCTTCGGTGGCCCAGGGTTCATGGGTTCGGATCCTGGGCACCGACCTACACACAGCTCATCAAATCATGCTGTGGTGGCATCCCATATACAAAATAGAGGAAGACTGGCAGAGATGATAGCTCAGGGACAATCTTCCTCACAACAAAAGAAAAAACACCAAAACTTTTACTCATAATCTCATTTACCCCTTATACCCACTTGTAGAAGTACTTTTCTTAGCCCCATTTTATACTTGAGGAAATTTAAGTTCAGAGATACAAAGTGATTGACTCAAGGTCCCTGGCATTACCAGGACTGGGAAGCCAGGTCTTCTGACTCGAAAGTTCACATTCTGTATACCGACACAGTCAGGTCTTCTTCTGCCCCGACTTCTCTCTTTAAATGTTATCTCTCTGAGTATTCCCTGCTAGTGATCAGATAGGTGGACACTGATAGCTCTGATCCAATGCATGACAGGAGCTTGTTTCCCAATCTACTTAATAAAGGAAGTAGACCAGATGGTCTCTAAGGTACTGTTGTACTTTGAAAGTGTATGGTAGTATGATCCAGCTATTCCACTGCTGGGTATTTATCCAAAGAACTTGAAAACACAAAGGCTTAAAGATACCTGCACCCCTATGTTCATTGCAGCATTATTCACAATAGCCAAGACATGGAAGTAAGCTAGGTGCCCATCAAGGAACGAATGGATAAAGAAGATGTGGTATATATACATAATGGAATACTACTCAGCCATAAGAAATGATGAAATCCGGCCATTTGTGACAACATGGATGGACCTTGAGGGTATTATGCTAAGTGAAATAAATCAGAGGGAGAAAGTCAAATACCGTATCATCTCACTCATAAGTAGAAGATAAAAACAACGACAAACACATAGCAATGGAGATTGGATTGGTGGTTACCACAGGAGAAGGGGGTAGTGGGGAGGGCAAAAGGGGTGATTAGGCTTACGTGAGCTGATGGACTATAATTAGTCTTTGGGTAGTGAACATGATGTAATCTACACAGAATCAGAAATATATTACGGTGTACATGTGAAAGCTATATAATGTTATAATCCAATGTTACTGCAATAAAAAAATAACAAATATTAAAAAAAAGTGTATGGTATTAAAAGCGGTTGCTGAGTAAACACACACAAGGTCTTGTCTAGGAAATAACTCCCCAACTTGTCTTTAGATTGTCTACTCTGGATGGGAGAATTGTGGTAGCAGAGGCAAAGGCTAAGAAATCGATTTCCTCCCTTATACCCTCCAAAATCTTAAACTATTATTCATGTTTTTGAGACATCGTAGAGGTACCTAGTATGCCCTCCTCCAGTAATCCATATCCTACCCAGTATCCAGAGATGAATTCAACTCCAATTATCTACATGTTTCCCCAGACTACACTAGTTCACAGTCATTTCTTCTTTCTCTCACTTCCATCAGCATTTATCTGTCCCACTCACTTTAGCTTACTCATATACAGCATTATTTTTCCTATTTAGCAGTATCTTGTATAACAGCTATTCAAAAACTACATGCTATATTTTAAATTTTGCCTACTTAGGGGATTGAATCTTCTTAAGATACAATGTGTCAGAGATTTTAATTTTCCTTATCTATAGAATTTTCTTCCTAGTTTCCATTAACAACTGTATGTTACTCATTTCTCATTCATATTTCCAACCACTTTTTACTCTTCTTATGCTTGAGGTGTGGAGGGCATACAACCACAAAATTTTTCTGTAAAAACACTGGGTAAACATAAGTCTACAATACAAAATTGCATCATTCCTTTTTCATAAAGTCCAAAGTAAGCTGGATTTAACCAGATCTTAACCAAGTTCTTAACATGACCCATGAGCTCTGCCATGGTTTAGTCTCTACCTACCCTTCATGCTTCCTCTTGTTTCACTCTCTCCATCTTCCTCTCTCCGCTCCTGCTATACTTGAATCCTTTCCTTTGTTCAAACTCACCATGCTCCCCTCTACTACAGGACCCTGCATGTGTCAGTCCCTCTGCTAGGAACTCTCTTACCTATTCCCCTTTCTGTGTAGTTAACTGCTACTCTTCCTTCAGATCTCAGCTTTATGATCGTTTCCTCGGGAAAATCTCCCTCATTGTTAAGACTGAGTCAAGGCACCTTATCATATGCTTTCATGGCATCATACTTCTCTCTTTTGTAGTGTGAAACAGTTGTAAATTTTACATTTTTTGGTGGTTTCTGATGTTTATCTCTTCCACTAAATTATTGTAAGCCCTATGAAGGTGGTAGGATTCTCTGTCTTTTTGTCTCCCCACACCATTATATCTCCAGTGCGTAGCACAGTGCCTTGCATATTTTAGGTACTCAACAAATATTTGTTAGATAAATAAACATGTACTTCCAATGAAATACAAAAGGTCCTTAGCTATATTGATAATCTCAATATTACATACTCTCTCCTGTTCATAGAATGAGTCAAGACTATTCATTTAGGAAATACTGTCACCATAGGCATGCCCTACTATTGACAATAAATGATCCTTCTCTATTATACACATAGAAAAATTGAAGTTGAGTGATTAGGTGACTTTCCCAAGGCAGAACGAGGTCTAAAATCCAGATATCTTGATTATTTATCCAATGTTACTTCTACTACATCACAAAAGGTAGATGGTACAATAGAAAAATCATGGATCATCAGTTCAGATAACCTGGCTTTGAATTCTGTCTTATTTGCAATGTGACAATGGGTAAAATACTTAACTTCTCAAAGCTTGTTTCTCTGTCTGTATGTTGAGGATAACGTCTGTTGTGTAGGATTTTGCAAGAATTAGAAAAAACAGAGAGAACTCCCAGCATAACGACTGGCACATAGTAGGTATAAATAAATGGTAGATATGCTACAACCTAAACCTTGGTTTGTTCATCTTAAAATTCCAATGTTTGTATATTGAGTTTTCCTATATCATAGTATATTATATACCAAGTCAAATGCATGCATGTAAATAATTTAGCACACCTATTTGTCATTTGTACAGCTTTGAGTCCTTATACACACAGCATTTGCTGATTAGTACTGTCTCAGTTATACTACAAGCAGGGACCACAGCTGCTTAATTTCAACAAGCATCTTGGGCACGTGGTTGCTTAATTAAAGCACCTTGTATGGTGCTAAGTTTCATATACAATGTGTTGTTATTGCTGCAGTGAGTTTGAGTTTACCACAAGGGGAAAACCAACATGGAAAATAGTGAAAAGGTTTTTTAGTTTAGTTTAGCTTTGTCTCACTTTTCTAAGCAAAGAGGGTGAAAAAAAAAAAAAAGACATCTTGGGGAGGTATTTTGAAAAACAAAAGAGAGGGTGTACTCAGCTTTAAAAATATCCAGTGGCCCAGTGCAACAATATATGTCTGATTGGT
The DNA here is from genome assembly GCF_021613505.1 of Equus quagga. Taxonomy (NCBI): domain Eukaryota; kingdom Metazoa; phylum Chordata; class Mammalia; order Perissodactyla; family Equidae; genus Equus; species Equus quagga. Next base: position 70,074,325 of record NC_060276.1, read on the forward strand.
AATAAAGACGGTTAATTTCATTCATATCCGTTCACTCATTTAACAGATATTTGAGTACCTTCTCTGTGTCAAGCACTGTAGATTCAGTGGTGAGCGAAAATAGACATAGTTCCTTTGAGTGTAGTAGGGGAGACTGACTATACATAACTACCCAGACCCCTCCAGAGGCAGAGAAAGCTAGTGTTTCTTAATTTCAAGGTTGCTGAAGCTCCTCCTATAATTCTTATAACTCTGATACAGAACAGAATTTGACATTAAGTAAGTTGGTACAGGACATATCTCAGGGGAATTAGGTAGGATATTTCAGAAAGCCCTTGTTAAAAGAAATCCTCACCTCCAAGCAGTCCCAGAACAGAAAGCCCAAGGTCACTAGGGTGATGAGATAGAAAGCCCTGAACCAGGAGTAGAAATATGGAGCTGTATTCTAGTCCTGTGCCACTTTATGATCTTAGTCAAGTTACTTTACCTCTGATCCTCAGTTTCCTCATCTATTAGATTAATGTTCCAGCTTAAACAATAACAACAACATCAATAACAAAAATTCTATGACAACATTATAATGAGGCTCCAGGTATTCTAGATTGCTATGCCAATTTGGTAGACACTGTAAACTTATAGAACAATTCTACCTAGTATTAAAAATTACATTATTTATTTTGGTAACAAATTTTAATTAAATTATTTTCACAGAATCCAAAGTTTTTAAAGAGTCCTAAGAGATTAGTTACATGAAGATCATTCCCACTAGCCAATCATGTTAGATGACTGCCTATCCTATTTCATAAGGTTTTTCTCAGGAGTGAGATTCATCTGTCTTCTTTGGTTGACTGATCAAGTATTTAACAAACCTCATTATTGAGAATTTCTTCCTTACATGTAACCTACCACTCCCAATATAGTTTAAGCCTGTTTCTTTTAGCTTTGTTCTTGCAAGAGAAGGAGAACTGGTGGTTGGCAACCTTTTGTAATAATACTTCATAGATGTGGAGATGATGATTAAATCACAACTTCAGCCTTCTTAGCAGACTAAATAACTTTATGTTTCCAACTCTGATTTCTATGATCCTTTGAGTTGTATATCTCAAAAGAAATAATTGGAAATCTTATCTACTTTATATCAAAGAAATATGAGAACATAAAGCACATCCTTTCTCACATATAAGTTAGGATAGTGATGATTAAGAGCAATAGAATACAGTGATGTTAGATATATTGCATGGTAATGTGAACCATTTTTCTAAAATAAGTTTTGAAAAAAATCATCCTTTGAATTATCTTTTTTAAATGCTAAAAAGACAAAATGCATTTTAATACAATGTTCACAGAAGGGTTGGTATGGATGTATCTCAGAAATCTTAGTATCCGTATCAGCTATACACAATTATTAAAGTCACTCACAAAAATCTTAACATACTAAAAGAAAAAACAGCAACTACTGAATCTTCTCTTGGCTTCAGGCCTTTAAATACAGGTGGCTGGTTCTCAACCATGTAGAACCTTCAGTCTGCAGGCCTAGCACCTCTCTACAAGATATCATGGTAGCCACAGACAGAATAAAGAACTGAAAACAGTTTAAACACAATGTGGTCAGGTACGTGTTAGACCAAAGGCAAGGTTTCTGACATTGCAAAGGTTTTATTTTAATATTTTGTGGCCTTTATGCATAATTTTCTTTTTATTTTAATGAATTTAGGTGAAACTGAGAAAAACAGCACAGAGATTGCCAGTCAGTCATTGGCAAGCGCTTGTTATAGTCTGACTATGAGTTTAAGTAGGCCCAAGTTTTGCAGTCATAAAAGTTGTTCCAATTCTCTCTGGGAAGTGACTTGCCTAAGGTCATACAGTTGGTTAATGGCAAGCTAGGGTTTCCTCCTGACTCTAAATGCAATCTAACACTCTTTAAAAAACATTTTTTAATGTTTAAAATCTACAAAAAGGCACAAAGAATAATACAATGAATACCAATATCCTTATTACTCAACTTAAGAAATAAAACATTGCCAATACAGTTGAATTCATACTGTGTACCTCATCCCTGATCACCTTGCCCTTCTTTGCCCAAAGTGAATTAAATACCATCATGAATTTCCTGTTTATCATTTCCATGCCTCTCTATTTACACTTCTAAGTAAAATATATATTTCTAAGAAATATATACAATTGTTTGGAACATTTTTAAAGTTTATATAAACTGTTTCATTATATTGCTATTCTGCAACTTGCTTTTTTTGTTCAGCACTGTTCGTGATATGCCTCTATACTGATTCATGTAGCTTTAGTTTGTTCATTTTCCCCTAGTGTATTGTATTCCACTGTATAAATATACCATAATTTATTTATCCATTCCCCTGCTCATGGAGATTTAAGTTGTTTCCAATTTCTTGCTATTCTAAATGATGTGCCTTTAAAACTACATTCAGGTACATGTCTCCTGATTTATCATGAGAGAATACCTCTAGGAATTCACCTAGAAGGAGAAGTGCTGGGTCAGAGGTGATACACATCTTCAACTTTAATAAATATCGCCATATCATTCTCCAAAGTGGTTGTACCTATTTACACTCGCACAAGCAGTGTAGAAAATGGCTCAATGTTCTACATTCTGGCCCAACGTTGGAACTTTCAGACGTGGTAACTTTTGCAAATTTGATAGGCATGAAATATTAACTTGGTAGTGTTAACCTGCATTTTCTTGTTACTAGTGGGAATGAGTCTTTTCACGTTTATTGATCATTCTGTGAACTGCCTATTCAAATCATTTTTCTAATGGGTGTCATTTTTTTTTAACTGATTTGAGAAATTCTTTATATATCCTAGGTAACAATCCTTTGTCTGTTACACGTGTTACAAATATCTTCTCCCAGTTTGTAGGTTGTATTTTCACATATTAATGGTGTCTTTTGATGAACAGAAACTTAAAATTTTAATGTGTCAAATCTACAAAGTTTTTATGTTATGGTTGATCATTGGTTTATAGGGCATAAATATATTTTCCTATACTTTTACCTAAATTTTTAAAGCATTGTTTTAATGCCCTTTCCATTGCACTGCAGTTATCTGCAGTTTCAAAGAATGTACTGCACACAGGAAATAGTCATCATTGCACTTAGATGTTAGGCTCTGCTCTAGCTAACAAGGGACATTTCATAAATGTGGCTGAATAAGGCACTCCCTGGATCTAATTTGGAACTGGGCATGACCTTTTAAGCATTAAAAAGAGTCTCCACAACACTCTCAGGGGCAACATGGCTCTGGCATTGGTAAATGTGCAGAGGTCATGGAAAAATATGAGACTTTATGAATCTCTTTAAGGGTAACTTCTCAAATATGCTTTGCTTCAAGGAACAGCAAAAATGTGACATAGAATGAATTCTGTGGAAACATAATTTACTTTCCTAAAAAGTAGAGAAATTCTCTAACTTTTTAAATAAAAAATATGTAGTAGGGAATGGATTAAGATCATTACTGTCATAACATACTATATCGGTGGCTGATAGAACTTCAGATACTGCTTTTCCTTTGCATAATTATCTCAGTTCCTTTCCATTATTGACCAGCCTCTAGCCTCTCTTAGAATACTGAACTTCGTTCCATGCCTGCAAACCCACTGATTCCACAGCACCACAAACTTTGATTGGTTATGATGTCTCTCGGTGCTTAACAACAACATTCCAGTCTACTAGAAAGTCTCAAGACCTTCCACACCAAGTACTCTAGCTTAAAAACTGCTAATGAGGTATCAGGTTTGTTTTGAACGATTTAGAGAATAGTATTAAAAATAAAATACATATGTTCTCTGGCCCAGAAATTGCACTTCTGGGAATTTATCCTGAGGAAATCATTAAGGATGTTAAACAAAGATTTAGCTACAGTTTGGTTTAATGCACCACTGTTTGTAAGAGGAAAAAATTGGAAACAATTCTGATGTCTAACAGGAAGGGGTTATTAAATATGTCATGGTACATCCATACTACAGAATACTAAGTAGCCCCTTTTATGAGCTTCAGAATTTCACATTTAACAGTCTACTCAACAGTTCTACCCGTCTATGCAAAGGTGAGCTTCTGATCCTCCTCCCACAAATCTAGTCCTTATCTCAGAGGACAGCACAACCTTCTATCCAGTTCTCCAAGCCAAAAACCTAGAAGTCATCCTTAACTTTTCTTCTGTCAACATCCCATTAAATGAATCATCTAGTCTTGTTTATTTTGTCTCCTAAATATCTACTGAATCTAATTTTCAGCATCTTCACTGCCAATGCTCTAGTCTGAGCCTCCATCACCTCACCTCATTGATTGCAATAGCCTCCTCACTGGTCTCCCCACATCCACCCCAGTCCTGCAAAGCATTCTCTACACGGCAGAGAGATCTTTTAAACACTTATAGCTAACTGGTGGAATACAAAAAAGGTCTGTAGTTTAGTTATTAGTATTGTATCTATGTTAGTTTCCTGGTTTTGATAATTGTACTATGGTTATGTAAGATGTTATCCCTGGGAGAATATGTATCCCTGGAACTCCCTGTACTATTTTTGAAACTTCTTGTGAGTCTAAATTATTTCCAAATAAAAAGTTAAAAATTTTTTAATGTGAAGCTGATCGCAGTATCCCCTACTTAAAGTCCTTCAATAGCTTCCCATCACTATTAGGTTAAAGGCTAAAACCCTCACTATGGCTTACAATGCCCTGCAGAGTCTGTCCTCTGCCTACATCTCAAACCTAGTTTTTTCTTAAACCACTCGTCCCTTTGTTCTCTGCATTTGCCACACCAGTATTCTTACGGTCGCTTGGATATATCATGCTTTTATATGCTATTGAGTCTTGGCTCAGGGTATTTCTTCTGTCCAGAATCTCTCCTAGTCACTCCCTTCTTTGCCTAGTTAACTCCTATTCATCTTTCAGATTTCAACTGAAGCATTTCTGAGTGAGAAGCATTCAGTAAAAATTGTTGAGTGAGAAAATACAGGAAGGATAGGTGCAAATAGTGAGTCCCTTACCGAGATACATGTAAAGATATTTTGTTTTGCTAAAGCCACTTGGAGTTGGGTTTTCTGTTAGCCAAAGTGATCTTAATTGATAAAGATGATATAGTATAACAGAATGTAGACTAAAAAATAAAACTGTTACCAGAGGGTTTCTGCCATCTAATTTTGGGACTCCTTTCACTCTACAGGTATGCCTTTACTTTGTGAACCAGATGTAGCCCTGAAAAGTTAAGTTAATCAAATTTTTATAAAATTAGAATTTGCCCATTGGCATACATTATAATTTCATGCAATAAGGATTTCATTTCTGACTGGCCTTCAATTGGATATCACAATTGTTTTCTCCATCTTAACCCTCTTGTGGTGGTTAAGAACATAGATTTTTGTATATAAAGAACTCATACAACTCAACAACAAAATAATGAACAATCCAATCAAAAAATGAGCAAAGGATATGAACAGAAATTTTTCTAAAGAAGATATACAGATGGCCAACAGGCACACGAAAAGATGTTCAACCTCACTAATTATTAGGGAAATGCAAATAAAAACTACAATGAGATATTGCCTCACACCTGTCAGAATGGCTATAATTAACAAGACAGGAAACAACAAGTGGCAGAAAGGATATGGAGAAATTGGAACCCTCATACACTGCTGGTGGGAATGCAAATTGGTGCAGCCAACTATGGAAAACAGTGTGGAGATTTCCCAAAATATTAAGAATAGAAATACCATATGACCCAGCCATCCCACTACTGGGTATCTACTAAAAGAACATGAAATCAATAATTCAAAAAGAGATATGCATCCCTATGTTCTTTGCAGCATTATTTACAGTAGCTAAGACGTGTAAGCAACCCAAATGCCCATCAACGGATTAATGCATAAAGAAGACGTTATATATATGTGTGTGTGTATGTGTGTGTGTAATGGAATACTACTCAGCCATAAAAAGATGAAATCTTGCTATTTGCGACAACATGGATGGACCTTGAGGATATTATGCTAAGTGAAATAAGTCAGACAGAGAAAGACAAACACCGTATGATTTCACTCATATGTGGAAGAGAAACAAACACACAGATAAGGAGAACAGATTGGTGGTTATCAGAGGGAAAGGGGGCGGGGGGAGGGCGAAAGGGATAAAGGGGCACATAGGTACGGTAACAGTTAAAAAATAGACTATTGGTGAACATGATGCAGACCATACAGAAACTGAAATATAATAATTTACACCTGAAATTGATACAATGTTATAAGCCAATATAACCTCAATAAAATAATTTTTAAAAAATTAACAATTGCTAATCAAACGTCTAGCTAGTACTTAAATTTATACAATTGTCTCATTTTAAAAAATATTTTACTTGAAAAAAAAAACCCATAGATTTTTGGAGCCAGGTTTCCTGGGATCAAATCCCAATTCTTTCACTTACAAGCTGGGTACCTTAGACACATTACTTTACCTTTCTATTCCTCAGATGATTTTTACCTGTAAAATTGTAATAATATAGTTCCCATGAAATGGGGTTTTGTGAGAATTAAGCATTTAATGCAAGTAAAGCACTTAAAAAGAGCTTGACACCAATATATAAATATTTATTTTTGTTATTGTTCTTATCCCCAGAACTTCCCAAATTATCTCTAAATTCTATCAAGTTCTTAGATATAAATAAAGAATCCATAATTAATTTTCCAATTTTGTAAATTCAAATTTTATTTTAGAAAACTGAACATGGGTTGATAGTTGTTGAAGCTGTGTGATGTATACATACATGGGAAGTCCATTATACTAGTCTGTGTATATGTTTGAATTTTCCATAATAAAAAGTACAAACGCTTAAAGGAGGCATATCTTCTCTGTCATAAATTAAGTACAAGTATATGTGCCCTTCAAAGGGCAACACTTTATTCAAATAAAAAGAAAAGCACTGTATTTTACTTATCATACTACTTCAATTGTCTGTTTGAGGAGTGTATGTGTGAAAAGATTACACGAATTTAGAGTATTTGCTAAGCAAACCAAAAATAAGTAACAAGAAAATTACAGGCTGCCAAAATTTAAAATTCATCTAAGAAGTTCTATGAAGCACCCTGGACTACAGCTGGCACCAGTGGTATATTTAAATATTATAGTGTGGAGTAGACCATCTAGAAGCTTTGCTCCATTTACCCCAAGAAGACAGGGAGACACTGGTTCATGTTAAACATATTATTCTGTAATATCACACAAAGTTGAGAATGACAACAAAAGTTGGTTGCCAGGTAATTCATCCTCGGTTCTGCTATCCTTTCATCCCAAATTGTCTTACTAAATATGTAATGTATGCTACATATATTAAGGGACTCCTGACATCAGGATATTTCAGTCATTGAGCTGGTCATGCACTGGATATTCCTTCTTGATTAATGTGTCATCAACTGAACTAAGATTAAATAAACCATGTAGCTAAGCAACTTAATGGGCAAAAGTAGGATCTGAATCTCTGTCTGTCTGTCTGTCTGTCTTCCTCTCTCACACACACGCACACACACACACACACGGAGATCTTGGCAAAAGAAGACTTAAAATGCCTTCTCGTGGCACAGGTCCTATTGATTTACTAGGTTTCCTTCATATGTTTTTTTTATTCACCAAACTTGTGTGAATACTCACAAATCAGAGCTATTAGAGTTTGTTAAGGATTGGATAATTTAGTTAGGCAGCCACCACACTGATAAGCAAAAAGTTCTTAAGATGCTCAACATGTGCAGATAGAATAAACCTGGAAAAACATCTTGTAAAGGGCTCTAAAACAGGCCTGGCAATTAGAAAGCTTATGTTCAAGTTAGATCCAACATTAGTACATTGTTTTAACACTTAACAAATTACAAAGTACCTCTCTACCTCAATTTCCCCCTCTTTATTTAGGAAAGCTTTGCCATCACCACTTGGTATGCTAAACTATATGAATAGATCACTTACTTTCTGAAGCTATAACAAGAGACTCTATAACTGCAACTCGAAAAGTAGGTAGTCTTATTGGAAACAACCTAAATGCCTATCAATAGATGAATGGATAAAGAAGATATGGTATGTATATATATACACACACAATGGAGTACTACTCAGATTAATAAAAGATGAAATCTTGCCATTTGTGACAATGTGGATGGACCTTGAGGGTATTATGCTAAGCGAAATAAGTCAGACGAAGAAAGAAAAATACCGTATGATTCCACTCATATGTGGAAGATAAACAAACACATAGATACAGAGAACAGATTGGTGGTTACCAGAGGGGAATGGGGGTGGGGGGACAAAAAGGAGAAAGGGGCACATTTGTACAGTGATGGATGGAAACTAGACTTTTGGTGGTGAACACAATGTAGTCTATAAAAAGTCAAAATATAATGATGTACACTTGAAATGTACATAATGTTATAAATCAATGTTACTTCAATAAAAAAAGTAGTCTTACAAGAGAATGAATATGGAAAAGGAGGGAAAAAAGACAAGGAGGGATACAGAAGGAACATTTTTTAAAAAGCAAAAGGGAAGCTAGAAAGGCACAGT